>NW_025047683.1:4850258-4887758 GCF_018831695.1 Puntigrus tetrazona | reverse complement strand
AGCCGGGCGGGCTCTCTCCGAAGAAAAAAACCCTCCAAAACCTAAGTCGATGGGGGGTACCAGTGGCACGGTTCTTTGAGAGCGCGGTTGTGCTGAGATAGTGACCCCGGCTTAATAGTGGGAGTACCGGGCACGAACGGAGAACAGGTGTGGGTCCTCGGAGAACCCACGGAGGCTTTTTCGGAGGTGATGCCCGAGAGGGCGCAGGTGTGCCGGGCGGGATCGGTCGTGAGCAGGGCCTGGATGTCTGTAAGGCTGGAGATGAGCTCGGGGGTTCGTGAAGGTGCGCTGTCTCGAGAAGTGGCGCTTAACCCGCCTTGATGGGCTGTGAGATGCGCCTGGATGTTTGGACTTAGGTTTTGAACGCTTAAAAATACCCGGGTGGCGGGGTCGAGTGGAAAGCGCCTGTGAAGTGGGGCTTAACGCGCCGAGATCGGCCGTGAGATGCGCCTGGATGTTTGGACTTAGGTTTT
Organism: Puntigrus tetrazona; assembly: GCF_018831695.1. NCBI lineage: Eukaryota > Metazoa > Chordata > Actinopteri > Cypriniformes > Cyprinidae > Puntigrus > Puntigrus tetrazona. Next base: position 4,887,285 of record NW_025047683.1, on the reverse strand, counting down.
GAACGCTTAAAAATACCTCCGGGTGGCGGTGGTCGAGTGGGAAAGCGCCCGTGAAGTGGGGCTTAACGCGCCGAGATCGCTGTGAGATGCGCCTGGATGTTTGGACTTAGGTTTTGAACGCTTAAAAATACTCCGGGTGGCGGTGGTCGAGTGGGAAAGCGCCCGTGAAGTGGGGCTTAACGCGCCGAGATCGCCGTGAGATGCGCCTGGATGTCTGGACTTAGGTTTTGAACGCTTAAAAATACTCCGGGTGGCGGGGTCGAGTGGGAAAGCGCCCGTGAAGTGGGGCTTAACGCGCCGAGATCGGCTGTGAGATGCGCCTGATGTCTGGACTTAGGTTTTGAACACTTAAAAATACCGGGTGGCGGGGTCGAGGGGGAAAGCGCCCGTGAAGTGGGGCTTAACGCGCCGAGATCGCCGTGAGATGCGCCTGGATGTCTGGACTTAGGTTTTGAACACTTAAAAATACCTCCGGGTGGCCGGGTCGAGTGGGAAAGCGCCCGAGAAGTCGCACTTAACCCGCCGAGATCGCTGAAATATGCGCCTGGATGTTTGGACTTAGGTTTTGAACGAAAAAATTTCTCCAGGGAGGCCGGGTCGAGTGGGGAAAGCGCCCGAGAAGTCGCACTTAACCCGGACGAGATCGGCTGAAATATGCGCCTGATGATTTTCGCTTCAAAATTGCACTAAGTCCAACTTCGGGGAAAGGTCCGACTTCCATACCCTCCGAGGCTCCGAGTCAGGCCGACCGAGAGGCCTCTTCCCGGGCACGATTCAAATTTCACCGCGACCCCGGAGGTGGCCGTTTACCCAGGAGCAACTTTTACATCAACTTTAATTTTTTTTTTTTTTTTTTTTTTTTTTTTTTTCTCTAAAAACTCTGAAATTGTGCCCCGCGCCGCTGCTTTAACGGGCGAGTCTGTGAGCGCAGGCCTTTGTAGAAAACATTCATCCAGGGCCTTTAATAAATAAAATCATACCCAAATCTGTGTTATTGTGACGGGGTTAGTCTGTGAGCGCAGGCCTTATGGAAAACATTCATCGAGGGCCTTTATTAAATAAAATCATGCCCAATAAAGAGTTAATGGGTCGGGTTAGTCTGTGAGCGCAGGCCTTATAGAAAAACATTTTTCCAGGGCCTTTATTAAATAAAATCACGCCCAATAAAGAGTTACTGTGTCGGGTTAGTCTGTGAGGGCAGGCCTTAAAGAAAACTGTCATCCAGGGCCTTTATTAAATAAAATCATGCCCATAAGAGTGTTATTGTAACGGGGGTTAGTCTGTGAGCGCAGGCCTTAAAGAAAACATTTATCCAGGGCCTTTATTAAATAAAATCATGCCCAATAAAGCGCATTGTGTCGGGTTAGTCTGTGAGCGCAGGCCTTATAGAAAACATTTTTCCAGGGCCTTTATTAAATAAAATCATGCCCACAAAGCGCTACTGTGTCGGGTTAGTCTGTGAGCGCAGGCCTTATAGAAAACATTTTTCCAGGGCCTTTATTAAGTAAAATCATGCCCAACAAAGAGTTACTGTGTCGGGTTAGTCTGTGAGCGCAGGCCTTAAAGAAAACTGTCATCCAGGGCCTTTATTAAATAAAATCATGCCCATAAGAGTGTTATTGTAACGGGGTTAGTCAGTGAGCGCAGTGCTTATAGAAAACATTTTTCCAGGGCCTTTATTAAATAAAATCACGCCCAATAAAGCGCATTGTGTCGGGTTAGTCTGTGAGCGCAGGCCTTATAGAAAACATTTTTCCAGGGCCTTTATTAAATAAAATCACGCCCAATAAAGAGTTACTGTGTCGGGTTAGTCTGTGAGGGTAGGCCTTAAAGAAAACTGTCATCCAGGGCCTTAATTAAATAAAATCATGCCCATAAGAGTGTTATTGTAACGGGGGTTAGTCAGTGAGCGCAGGCCTTATAGAAAACATTCATCGAGGGCCTTTATTAAATAAAATCATGCCCAATAAAGAGTTACTGTGTCGGGTCAGTCTGTGAGCGCAGGCCTTATAGAAAACATTTTTCCAGGGCCTTTATTAAATAAAATCACGCCCAATAAAGAGTTACTGTGTCGGGTTAGTCTGTGAGCGCAGGCCTTATAGAAAAACATTCATCGAGGGCCTTTATTAAATAAAATCACGCCCAATAAAGCTTACTGTGTCGGGTTAGTCTGTGAGGGCAGGCCTTATAGAAAAATTCATCGAGGGCCTTTATTAAATAAAATCATGCCCAATAAAGAGTTACTGTGTCGGGTTAGTCTGTGAGGGCAGGCCTTATACAAAACATTCATCGAGGGCCTTTATTAAATAAAATCATGCCCAATGAAGAGTTACTGTGTCGGGTTAGTCTGTGAGCGCAGGCCTTATAGAAAACATTCATCCAGGGCCTTTATTAAATACAATCATGCCCAATAAAGCGTTAATGTGTCGGGTTAGTCTGTGAGCGCAGGCCTTAAAGAAAACTGTCATCCAGGGCCTTTATTAAATAAAATCATGCCCATAAGAGCGTTATTGTAACGGGGTTAGCCAGTGAGCGCAGGGCTTATAGAAACCATTTTTTCCAGGGCCTTTTTAAATACAATCATGTGCCCAAATATGTGTTATTGTGATGGGGTTAGTCTGTGAGCGCAGGCCTTAAAGAAAACTGTCATCCAGGGCCTTTATTAAATACAATCATGCCCATAAGAGTGTTATTGTAACGGGGGTTAGTCTGTGAGCGCAGGCCTTAAAGAAAACATTTATCCAGGGCCTTTATTAAATAAAATCATGCCCAATAAAGCGTTACTGTGTCGGGTTAGTCTGTGAGCGCAGGCCTTATAGAAAACATTTTTCCAGGGCCTTTATTAAATAAAATCATGCCCAAATATGTGTTATTGTGATGGGGTTAGTCTGTGAGCGCAGGCCTTAAAGAAAACTGTCATCCAGGGCCTTTATTAAATACAATCATGCCCATAAGAGTGTTATTGTAACGGGGGTTAGTCTGTGAGCGCAGGCCTTAAAGAAAACATTTATCCAGGGCCTTTATTAAATAAAATCATGCCCAATAAAGCGTTACTGTGTCGGGTTAGTCTGTGAGCGCAGGCCTTATAGAAAACATTTTTCCAGGGCCTTTATTAAATAAAATCATGCCCAAATATGTGTTATTGTGATGGGGTTAGTCTGTGAGCGCAGGCCTTAAAGAAAACTGTCATCCAGGGCCTTTATTAAATACAATCATGCCCAATAAAGCGCACTGTGTCGGGTTAGTCTGTGAGCGCAGGCCTTATAGAAAACATTCAATCAGGGCCTTTATTAAATAAAATCATGCCCAAATAAGTGCTATTGTGATGGGGTTAGTCTGTGACCCCAGGCCCTGTGTAAAACTGTCACCCAGGGCCTTTATAGAGTAAAATCATGCCCAATAAGGTTAGGTTAGGTTAGGTTAGGTTAGGTTAGGTTAGGTTAGGTTAGGGCTAGGTTAGGTTAGGTTAGGTTAGGTTAGGTTAGGTTAGGCCAGGCTAGGGCTAGGTTAGGTTAGGGTTAGGTTAGGTTAGGTTAGGTTAGGCTAGGCTAGGCTAGGGCTAGGTTAGGTTAGGTTAGGTTAGGTTAGGGGTAGGCTAGGTTAGGTTAGGTTAGGTTAGGTTAGGTTAGGTTAGGATTAGGTTAGGCTAGGTTAGGTTAGGTTAGGTTAGGTTAGTCTGTGAGCGCGGGCCTTATAGAAAACATTCATCCAGGGCCTTTATTAAATAAAATCATGCCCACTTAAGTGTTATTGTGATGGGGTTAGTCTGTGAGCGCAGGCCTTATAGAAAACATTCATCCAGGGCCTTTATTAAATAAAATCATGCCCAAATAAGTGTTATTGTGATGGGGTTAGTCTGTGAGCGCAGGTTTATAGAAAACATTCATCCAGGGCCTTTATAGAATAAAATCATGCCCAAATAAATGTTATTGTGATGGGGTTAGTCTTTGAGCGCAGGCCTTATAGAAAACATTCATCCAGGGCCTTTATTAAATAAAATCATGCCCAAATAAGTGTTATTGTGATGGGGTTAGTCTGTGAGCGCAGGCCTTATAGAAAACATTCATCCAGGGCCTCTATTAAATAAAATCATGCCCAATAAGGTGTTACTGTGTAGGGTTAGTCTGTGAGCGCAGGCCCTTTGTAAAACATTCATCCAGGGCCTTTATTAAATAATATCATGCCCAAATAAGTGTTATTGTGATGGGGTTAGTCTGTGAGCGCAGGCCTTATAGAAAAATTCATCCAGGGCCTTTATAGAATAAAATCATGCCCAAATAAATGTTATTGTGATGGGGTTAGTCTTTGAGCGCAGGCCTTATAGAAAACATTCATCCAGGGCCTTTAATAAATAAAATCATGCCCACATAAGTGTTATTGTGATGGGGTTAGTCTGTGAGCGCGAGCCTTATAGAAAACATTCATCCAGGGCCTTTATTAAATAAAATCATGCCCAATAAGGTGTTACTGTGTAGGGTTAGTCTGTGAGCGCAGGCCCTTTGTAAAACATTCATCCAGGGCCTTTATTAAATAATATCATGCCCAAATAAGTGTTATTGTGATGGGGTTAGTCTGTGAGCGCAGGCCTTATAGAAAACATTCATCCAGGGCCTTTTTTAAATAAAATCATGCCCAAATAAGTGTTATTGTGATGGGGTTAGTCTGTGAGCGCGAGCCTTATAGAAATCATTCATCCAGGGCCTTTATAGAATAAAATCATGCCCAATAAGGTGTTACTGTGTAGGGCTAGTCTGTGAGCGCAGGCCCTTTGTAAAACATTCATCCAGGGCCTTTATTAAATAATATCATGCCCAAATAAGTGTTATTGTGATGGGGTTAGTCTGTGAGCGCAGGCCTTATAGAAAACATTCATCCAGGGCCTTTATTAAATAAAATCATGCCCAAATAAGTGTTATTGTGATGGGGTTAGTCTGTGAGCGCAGGCCTTATAGAAAACATTCATCCAGGGCCTTTATAGAATAAAATCATGCCCAAATAAGTGTTATTGTGATGGGGTTAGTCTGTGAGCGCAGGCCTTATAGAAAACATTCCTCCAGGGCCTTTATTAAATAAAATCATGCCCACATAAGTGTTATTGTGATGGGGTTAGTCTGTGAGCGCAGGCCTTATAGAAAACATTCATCCAGGGCCTTTTTTAAATAAAATCATGCCCAAAAAGTGTTTATGTGATGGGGTTAATCTGTGAGCACAGGCCTTATAGAAATCATTCATCCAGGGCCTTTATTAAATAAAATCATGCCCAAATAAGTGTTTATGTGATGGGGTTAATCTGTGAGCACAGGCCTTATAGAAATCATTCATCCAGGGCCTTTATTAAATAAAATCATGCCCAAATAAGTGTTTATGTGATGGGGTTAATCTGTGAGCACAGGCCTTATAGAAATCATTCATCCAGGGCCTTTATTAAATAAAATCATGCCCAAATAAGTGTTATTGTGATGGGGTTAGTCTGTGAGCGCAGGGCTTATATAGAAAAACATTCATCCAGGGCCTTTATAGAATAAAATCATGCCCACATAAGTGTTATTGTGATGGGGTTAGTCTGTGAGCGCAGGCCTTATAGAAAATATTCATCCAGGGCCTTTATAGAATAAAATCATGCCCAAATAAGTGTTATTGTGATGGGGTTAGTCTGTGAGCGCAGGCCTTATAGAAAACATTCATCCAGGGCCTTTATAGAATAAAATCATGCCCAATAAGGTGTTACTGTGTAGGGTTAGTCTGTGAGCGCAGGCCCTTTGTAAAACATTCATCCAGGGCGAGAATTAAATAAAACGATGCCCATTAAAGTGTTACTGCGCTAAGTTAATGTGTGAGCCCAGGCCCTTTGGAAAATTGAAATCCAGACACGGGGTTCGTAAATGTGTGTGTCCGAGAAGTCGACGTGAATCTCGGACTTGATCGGCTGTAACGAGCGCCTGGATGTTTGGACTTAGGTTTTGAACGCTTTAAAAATTTCTCCAGGGAGGCCGGGTCGAGTGGGAAAGCGCCCGAGAAGTCGCACATAACCCGCCGAGATCGGCTGAAATATGCGCCTGGATGTCTGGACTTAGGTTTTGAAAGCAAAAAATTTCTCCAGGGTGGCGGGGGTCGAGTGGGAAAGCGTCCGAGAAGTCGCACTTAACCCGGACGAGATCGGCTGAAATATGCGCCTGATGATTTTCGCTTTCAAAATTGCACTAAGTCCAACTTCGGGAAAGGTCCGACTTCCATACCTCCGAGGCTCCGAGTCAGGCCGACCGAGAGGCCTCTTCCCGGGCACGATTCAAATTTCACCGCGACTCCGGAGGTGGCCGCTTACCCAGGAGCAACTTTTACATCAACTTTAATTTTTTTTTTTTTTTTTTTTTTTTTTTTTTTCTTTTTTCTAAAAACTCTGAAATTCGTGCCCCGCGCTGGCCGCTGCTTTAACGGGCGAGTCTGTGAGCGCAGGCCTTTGTAGAAAACATTCATCCAGGGCCTTTAATAAATAAAATCATACCCAAATCTGTGTTATTGTGACGGGTTAGTCTGTGAGCGCAGGCCTTATGGAAAACATTCATCGAGGGCCTTTATTAAATAAAATCATGCCCAATAAAGAGTTAATGGGTCGGGTTAGTCTGTGAGCGCAGGCCTTATAGAAAAACATTTTTCCAGGGCCTTTATTAAATAAAATCACGCCCAATAAAGAGTTACTGTGTCGGGTTAGTCTGTGAGGGCAGGCCTTAAAGAAAACTGTCATCCAGGGCCTTTATTAAATAAAATCATGCCCATAAGAGCGTTATTGTAACGGGGTTAGTCAGTGAGCGCAGGGCTTATAGAAACCATTTTTTCCAGGGCCTTTTTAAATACAATCATGCCCAATAAAGCGCATTGTGTCGGGTTAGTCTGTGAGCGCAGGCCTTATAGAAAACATTTTTCCAGGGCCTTTATTAAGTAAAATCATGCCCAACAAAGAGTTACTGTGTCGGGTTAGTCTGTGAGCGCAGGCCTTATAGAAAACATTTTTTCCAGGGCCTTTATTAAATAAAATCATGCCCAAATATGTGTTATTGTGATGGGGTTAGTCTGTGAGCGCAGGCCTTAAAGAAAACTGTCATCCAGGGCCTTTATTAAATACAATCATGCCCATAAGAGTGTTATTGTAACGGGGTTAGTCTGTGAGCGCAGGCCTTAAAGAAAACATTTATCCAGGGCCTTTATTAAATAAAATCATGCCCAATAAAGCGCTACTGTGTCGGGTTAGTCTGTGAGCGCAGGCCTTATAGAAAACATTTTTCCAGGGCCTTTATTAAATAAAATCATGCCCAAATATGTGTTATTGTGATGGGGTTAGTCTGTGAGCGCAGGCCTTAAAGAAAACTGTCATCCAGGGCCTTTATTAAATACAATCATGCCCATAAGAGTGTTATTGTAACGGGGTTAGTCTGTGAGCGCAGGCCTTAAAGAAAACATTTATCCAGGGCCTTTATTAAATAAAATCATGCCCAAATAAGTGCTATTGTGATGGGGTTAGTCTGTGACCCCAGGCCCTGTGTAAAACTGTCACCCAGGGCCTTTATAGAGTAAAAATCATGCCCAATAAGGTTAGGTTAGGTTAGGTTAGGTTAGGTTAGGTTAGGCTAGGCCAGGTTAGGTTAGGTTAGGTTAGGTTAGGTTAGGTTAGGTTAGGTTAGGCCAGGCCAGGCCAGGCTAGGTTAGGTTAGGTTAGGTTAGGTTAGGTTAGGTTAGGCCAGGCTTAGGCTAGGCCAGGCTAGGTTAGGTTAGGTTAGGTTAGGTTAGGTTAGGTTAGGCTAGGTTAGGTTAGGTTAGGTTAGGTTAGGTTAGGTTAGGCTAGGTTAGGTTAGGTTAGGTTAGGTTAGTCTGTGAGCGCTGGCCTTATAGAAAACATTCATCCAGGGCCTTTATTAAATAAAATCATGCCCACCAAGTGTTATTGTGATGGGGTTAGTCTGTGAGCGCAGGTTTATAGAAAACATTCATCCAGGGCCTTTATAGAATAAAATCATGCCCAAATAAATGTTATTGTGATGGGGTTAGTCTTTGAGCGCAGGCCTTATAGAAAACATTCATCCAGGGCCTTTATTAAATAAAATCATGCCCAAATAAGTGTTATTGTGATGGGGTTAGTCTGTGAGCGCAGGCCTTATAGAAAACATTCATCCAGGGCCTCTATTAAATAAAATCATGCCCAATAAGGTGTTACTGTGTAGGGTTAGTCTGTGAGCGCAGGCCCTTTGTAAAACATTCATCCAGGGCCTTTATTAAATAATATCATGCCCAAATAAGTGTTATTGTGATGGGGTTAGTCTGTGAGCGCAGGCCTTATAGAAAACATTCATCCAGGGCCTTTATTAAATAAAATCATGCCCAAATAAGTGTTATTGTGATGGGGTTAGTCTGTGAGCGCAGGCCTTATAGAAAACATTCATCCAGGGCCTTTATAGAATAAAATCATGCCCAAATAAGTGTTATTGTGATGGGGTTAGTCTGTGAGCGCAGGCCTTATAGAAAACATTCCTCCAGGGCCTTTATTAAATAAAATCATGCCCACATAAGTGTTATTGTGATGGGGTTAGTCTGTGAGCGCAGGCCTTATAGAAAACATTCATCCAGGGCCTTTATTAAATAAAATCATGCCCAAATAAGTGTTTATGTGATGGGGTTAATCTGTGAGCTCAGGCCTTATAGAAATCATTCATCCAGGGCCTTTATTAAATAAAATCATGCCCAAATAAGTGTTATTGTGATGGGGTTAGTCTGTGAGCGCAGGCCTTATAGAAAACATTCATCCAGGGCCTTTTTAAATAAAATCATGCCCAAAAAAGTGTTTATGTGATGGGGTTAATCTGTGAGCACAGGGCTTATATAGAAAATATTCATCCAGGGCCTTTATTAAATAAAATCATGCCCAAATAAGTGTTATTGTGATGGGGTTAGTCTGTGAGCGCAGGCCTTATAGAAAACATTCATCCAGGGCCTTTTTAAATAAAATCATGCCCATAAGAGTGTTATTGTAACGGGGTTAGTCTGTGAGCGCAGGCCTTAAAGAAAACATTTATCCAGGGCCTTTATTAAATAAAATCATGCCCAATAAAGCGCTACTGTGTCGGGTTAGTCTGTGAGCGCAGGCCTTATAGAAAACATTTTTTCCAGGGCCTTTATTAAATAAAATCATGCCCACAAAGCGCACTGTGTCGGGTTAGTCTGTGAGCGCAGGCCTTATAGAAAACATTTTTCCAGGGCCTTTATTAAGTAAAATCATGCCCAACAAAGAGTTACTGTGTCGGGTTAGTCTGTGAGCGCAGGCCTTAAAGAAAACTGTCATCCAGGGCCTTTATTAAATAAAATCATGCCCATAAGAGTGTTATTGTAACGGGGTTAGTCAGTGAGCGCAGTGCTTATAGAAAACATTTTTCCAGGGCCTTTATTAAATAAAATCACGCCCAATAAAGCGCATTGTGTCGGGTTAGTCTGTGAGCGCAGGCCTTATAGAAAAACATTTTTCCAGGGCCTTTATTAAATAAAATCACGCCCAATAAAGAGTTACTGTGTCGGGTTAGTCTGTGAGGGTAGGCCTTAAAGAAAACTGTCATCCAGGGCCTTAATTAAATAAAATCATGCCCATAAGAGTGTTATTGTAACGGGGGTTAGTCAGTGAGCGCAGGCCTTATAGAAAACATTCATCGAGGGCCTTTATTAAATAAAATCATGCCCAATAAAGAGTTACTGTGTCGGGTCAGTCTGTGAGCGCAGGCCTTATAGAAAACATTTTTCCAGGGCCTTTATTAAATAAAATCACGCCCAATAAAGAGTTACTGTGTCGGGTTAGTCTGTGAGCGCAGGCCTTATAGAAAAACATTCATCGAGGGCCTTTATTAAATAAAATCACGCCCAATAAAGCGCATACTGTGTCGGGTTAGTCTGTGAGGGCAGGCCTTATAGAAAAACATTCATCGAGGGCCTTTATTAAATAAAATCATGCCCAATAAAGAGTTACTGTGTCGGGTTAGTCTGTGAGGGCAGGCCTTATACAAAACATTCATCGAGGGCCTTTATTAAATAAAATCATGCCCAATGAAGAGTTACTGTGTCGGGTTAGTCTGTGAGCGCAGGCCTTATAGAAAACATTCATCCAGGGCCTTTATTAAATACAATCATGCCCAATAAAGCGCAATGTGTCGGGTTAGTCTGTGAGCGCAGGCCTTAAAGAAAACTGTCATCCAGGGCCTTTATTAAATAAAATCATGCCCATAAGAGCGCTATTGTAACGGGGTTAGTCAGTGAGCGCAGGGCTTATAGAAACCATTTTTTCCAGGGCCTTTTTAAATACAATCATGCCCAAATATGTGTTATTGTGATGGGGTTAGTCTGTGAGCGCAGGCCTTAAAGAAAACTGTCATCCAGGGCCTTTATTAAATACAATCATGCCCATAAGAGTGTTATTGTAACGGGGTTAGTCTGTGAGCGCAGGCCTTAAAGAAAACATTTATCCAGGGCCTTTATTAAATAAAATCATGCCCAATAAAGCGTTATTGTGTCGGGTTAGTCTGTGAGCGCAGGCCTTATAGAAAACATTTTTCCAGGGCCTTTATTAAATAAAATCATGCCCAAATATGTGTTATTGTGATGGGGTTAGTCTGTGAGCGCAGGCCTTAAAGAAAACTGTCATCCAGGGCCTTTATTAAATACAATCATGCCCATAAGAGTGTTATTGTAACGGGGTTAGTCTGTGAGCGCAGGCCTTAAAGAAAACATTTATCCAGGGCCTTTATTAAATAAAATCATGCCCACAAAGCGCACTGTGTCGGGTTAGTCTGTGAGCGCAGGCCTTATAGAAAACATTTTTCCAGGGCCTTTATTAAATAAAATCATGCCCAAATATGTGTTATTGTGATGGGGTTAGTCTGTGAGCGCAGGCCTTAAAGAAAACTGTCATCCAGGGCCTTTATTAAATACAATCATGCCCAATAAAGCTGCTACTGTGTCGGGTTAGTCTGTGAGCGCAGGCCTTATAGAAAACATTCAATCAGGGCCTTTATTAAATAAAATCATGCCCAAATAAGTGCTATTGTGATGGGGTTAGTCTGTGACCCCAGGCCCTGTGTAAAACTGTCACCCAGGGCCTTTATAGAGTAAAAATCATGCCCAATAAGGTTAGGTTAGGTTAGGTTAGGTTAGGTTAGGTTAGGTTAGGCTAGGTTAGGTTAGGTTAGGTTAGGTTAGGTTAGGTTAGGCTAGGCTAGGCTAGGTTAGGTTAGGTTAGGTTAGGTTAGGTTAGGTTAGGTTAGGCTAGGCTAGGCTAGGTTAGGTTAGGTTAGGTTAGGTTAGGTTAGGCTAGGTTAGGTTAGGTTAGGTTAGGTTAGGTTAGGTTAGGTTAGGTTAGGCTAGGTTAGGTTAGGTTAGGTTAGGTTAGTCTGTGAGCGCGGGCCTTATAGAAAACATTCATCCAGGGCCTTTATTAAATAAAATCATGCCCACCAAGTGTTATTGTGATGGGGTTAGTCTGTGAGCGCAGGCCTTATAGAAAACATTCATCCAGGGCCTTTATTAAATAAAATCATGCCCAAATAAGTGTTATTGTGATGGGGTTAGTCTGTGAGCGCAGGTTTTATAGAAAACATTCATCCAGGGCCTTTATAGAATAAAATCATGCCCAAATAAATGTTATTGTGATGGGGTTAGTCTTTGAGCGCAGGCCTTATAGAAAACATTCATCCAGGGCCTTTATTAAATAAAATCATGCCCAAATAAGTGTTATTGTGATGGGGTTAGTCTGTGAGCGCAGGCCTTATAGAAAACATTCATCCAGGGCCTCTATTAAATAAAATCATGCCCAATAAGGTGTTACTGTGTAGGGTTAGTCTGTGAGCGCAGGCCCTTTGTAAAACATTCATCCAGGGCCTTTATTAAATAATATCATGCCCAAATAAGTGTTATTGTGATGGGGTTAGTCTGTGAGCGCAGGCCTTATAGAAAAATTCATCCAGGGCCTTTATAGAATAAAATCATGCCCAAATAAATGTTATTGTGATGGGGTTAGTCTTTGAGCGCAGGCCTTATAGAAAACATTCATCCAGGGCCTTTAATAAATAAAATCATGCCCACATAAGTGTTATTGTGATGGGGTTAGTCTGTGAGCGCGAGCCTTATAGAAAACATTCATCCAGGGCCTTTATTAAATAAAATCATGCCCAATAAGGTGTTACTGTGTAGGGTTAGTCTGTGAGCGCAGGCCCTTTGTAAAACATTCATCCAGGGCCTTTATTAAATAATATCATGCCCAAATAAGTGTTATTGTGATGGGGTTAGTCTGTGAGCGCAGGCCTTATAGAAAACATTCATCCAGGGCCTTTTTAAATAAAATCATGCCCAAATAAGTGTTATTGTGATGGGGTTAGTCTGTGAGCGCGCCCTTATAGAAATCATTCATCCAGGGCCTTTATAGAATAAAATCATGCCCAATAAGGTGTTACTGTGTAGGGCTAGTCTGTGAGCGCAGGCCCTTTGTAAAACATTCATCCAGGGCCTTTATTAAATAATATCATGCCCAAATAAGTGTTATTGTGATGGGGTTAGTCTGTGAGCGCAGGCCTTATAGAAAACATTCATCCAGGGCCTTTATTAAATAAAATCATGCCCAAATAAGTGTTATTGTGATGGGGTTAGTCTGTGAGCGCAGGCCTTATAGAAAACATTCATCCAGGGCCTTTATAGAATAAAATCATGCCCAAATAAGTGTTATTGTGATGGGGTTAGTCTGTGAGCGCAGGCCTTATAGAAAACATTCCTCCAGGGCCTTTATTAAATAAAATCATGCCCACATAAGTGTTATTGTGATGGGGTTAGTCTGTGAGCGCAGGCCTTATAGAAAACATTCATCCAGGGCCTTTTTTAAATAAAATCATGCCCAAAAAAGTGTTTATGTGATGGGGTTAATCTGTGAGCACAGGCCTTATAGAAATCATTCATCCAGGGCCTTTATTAAATAAAATCATGCCCAAATAAGTGTTTATGTGATGGGGTTAATCTGTGAGCACAGGCCTTATAGAAATCATTCATCCAGGGCCTTTATTAAATAAAATCATGCCCAAATAAGTGTTTATGTGATGGGGTTAATCTGTGAGCACAGGCCTTATAGAAATCATTCATCCAGGGCCTTTATTAAATAAAATCATGCCCAAATAAGTGTTATTGTGATGGGGTTAGTCTGTGAGCGCAGGGCTTATATAGAAAACATTCATCCAGGGCCTTTATAGAATAAAATCATGCCCACATAAGTGTTATTGTGATGGGGTTAGTCTGTGAGCGCAGGCCTTATAGAAAACATTCATCCAGGGCCTTTATAGAATAAAATCATGCCCAAATAAGTGTTATTGTGATGGGGTTAGTCTGTGAGCGCAGGCCTTATAGAAAACATTCATCCAGGGCCTTTATAGAATAAAATCATGCCCAATAAGGTGTTACTGTGTAGGGTTAGTCTGTGAGCGCAGGCCCTTTGTAAAACATTCATCCAGGGCGAGAATTAAATAAAACGATGCCCATTAAAGTGTTACTGCGCTAGTTAATGTGTGAGCCCAGGCCCTTTGGAAAATTGAAATCCAGACACGGGGGGTTCGTGAATGTGTGTCCGAGAAGTCGCACGTAATCTGGACTTGATCGGGCTGTAACGAGCGCCTGGATGTGTGGACTTAGGTTTTGAACGCTTTAAAAATTTCTCCAGGGAGGCCGGGTCGAGTGGGAAAGCTGCGCCCGAGAAGTCGCACATAACCCGCCGAGATCGGCTGAAATATGCGCCTGGATGTCTGGACTTAGGTTTTGAAAGCAAAAAATTTCTCCAGGGTGGCGGGGTCGAGTGGGAAAGCGCCCGAGAAGTCGCACTTAACCCGGACGAGATCGGCTGAAATATGCGCTGGATGATTTTCGCTTCAAAATTGCACTAAGTCCAACTTCGGGAAAGGTCCGACTTCCATACCTCCGAGGCTCCGAGTCAGGCCGACCGAGAGGCCTCTTCCCGGCACGATTCAAATTTCACCGCGACTCCGGAGGTGGCCGCTTACCCAGGAGCAACTTTTACATCAACTTTAATTTTTTTTTTTTTTTTTTTTTTTTTTTTCTCTAAAAACTCTGAAATTCGTGCCCCGCGCTGGCGCTGCTTTAACGGGCGAGTCTGTGAGCGCAGGCCTTTGTAGAAAACATTCATCCAGGGCCTTTAATAAATAAAATCATACCCAAATCTGTGTTATTGTGACGGGTTAGTCTGTGAGCGCAGGCCTTATGGAAAACATTCATCGAGGGCCTTTATTAAATAAAATCATGCCCAATAAAGAGTTAATGGGTCGGGTTAGTCTGTGAGCGCAGGCCTTATAGAAAACATTTTTCCAGGGCCTTTATTAAATAAAATCACGCCCAATAAAGAGTTACTGTGTCGGGTTAGTCTGTGAGGGCAGGCCTTAAAGAAAACTGTCATCCAGGGCCTTTATTAAATAAAATCATGCCCATAAGAGCGTTATTGTAACGGGGTTAGTCAGTGAGCGCAGGGCTTATAGAAACCATTTTTTCCAGGGCCTTTTTAAATACAATCATGCCCACAAAGCGCTACTGTGTCGGGTTAGTCTGTGAGCGCAGGCCTTATAGAAAACATTTTTCCAGGGCCTTTATTAAGTAAAATCATGCCCAACAAAGAGTTACTGTGTCGGGTTAGTCTGTGAGCGCAGGCCTTATAGAAAACATTTTTTCCAGGGCCTTTATTAAATAAAATCATGCCCAAATATGTGTTATTGTGATGGGGTTAGTCTGTGAGCGCAGGCCTTAAAGAAAACTGTCATCCAGGGCCTTTATTAAATACAATCATGCCCATAAGAGTGTTATTGTAACGGGGTTAGTCTGTGAGCGCAGGCCTTAAAGAAAACATTTATCCAGGGCCTTTATTAAATAAAATCATGCCCAATAAAGCGCACTGTGTCGGGTTAGTCTGTGAGCGCAGGCCTTATAGAAAACATTTTTCCAGGGCCTTTATTAAATAAAATCATGCCCAAATATGTGTTATTGTGATGGGGTTAGTCTGTGAGCGCAGGCCTTAAAGAAAACTGTCATCCAGGGCCTTTATTAAATACAATCATGCCCATAAGAGTGTTATTGTAACGGGGTTAGTCTGTGAGCGCAGGCCTTAAAGAAAACATTTATCCAGGGCCTTTATTAAATAAAATCATGCCCAAATAAGTGCTATTGTGATGGGGTTAGTCTGTGACCCCAGGCCCTGTGTAAAACTGTCACCCAGGGTCTTTATAGAGTAAAATCATGCCCAATAAGGTTAGGTTAGGTTAGGTGTAGAAGTTAGGTTAGGTTAGGCTAGGTTAGGTTAGGTTAGGTTAGGTTAGGTTAGGGCCTTTTAGGTTAGGCTAGGCTGCCCAGGCTAGGTTAGGCTAGGTTAGGTTAGGTTAGGGTTAGGTTAGGTTAGGCTAGGCTAGGCCAGGTTAGGTTAGGTTAGGTTAGGTTAGGTTAGGTTAGGTTAGGTTAGGTTAGGTTAGGTTAGGATTAGGTTAGGCTAGGTTAGGTTAGGTTAGGTTAGGTTAGTCTGTGAGCGCAGGCCTTATAGAAAACATTCATCCAGGGCCTTTATTAAATAAAAATCATGCCCAATTAAGTGTTATTGTGATGGGGTTAGTCTGTGAGCGCAGGTTTTATAGAAAACATTCATCCAGGGCCTTTATAGAATAAAATCATGCCCAAATAAATGTTATTGTGATGGGGTTAGTCTTTGAGCGCAGGCCTTATAGAAAACATTCATCCAGGGCCTTTATTAAATAAAATCATGCCCAAATAAGTGTTATTGTGATGGGGTTAGTCTGTGAGCGCAGGCCTTATAGAAAACATTCATCCAGGGCCTCTATTAAATAAAATCATGCCCAATAAGGTGTTACTGTGTAGGGTTAGTCTGTGAGCGCAGGCCCTTTGTAAAACATTCATCCAGGGCCTTTATTAAATAATATCATGCCCAAATAAGTGTTATTGTGATGGGGTTAGTCTGTGAGCGCAGGCCTTATAGAAAACATTCATCCAGGGCCTTTATTAAATAAAATCATGCCCAAATAAGTGTTATTGTGATGGGGTTAGTCTGTGAGCGCAGGCCTTATAGAAAACATTCATCCAGGGCCTTTATAGAATAAAATCATGCCCAAATAAGTGTTATTGTGATGGGGTTAGTCTGTGAGCGCAGGCCTTATAGAAAACATTCCTCCAGGGCCTTTATTAAATAAAATCATGCCCACATAAGTGTTATTGTGATGGGGTTAGTCTGTGAGCGCAGGCCTTATAGAAAACATTCATCCAGGGCCTTTATTAAATAAAATCATGCCCAAATAAGTGTTTATGTGATGGGGTTAATCTGTGAGCTCAGGCCTTATAGAAATCATTCATCCAGGGCCTTTATTAAATAAAATCATGCCCAAATAAGTGTTATTGTGATGGGGTTAGTCTGTGAGCGCAGGCCTTATAGAAAACATTCATCCAGGGCCTTTTTAAATAAAAAATCATGCCCAAAAAGTGTTTATGTGATGGGGTTAATCTGTGAGCACAGGGCTTATATAGAAAACATTCATCCAGGGCCTTTATTAAATAAAATCATGCCCAAATAAGTGTTATTGTGATGGGGTTAGTCTGTGAGCGCAGGCCTTATAGAAAACATTCATCCAGGGCCTTTTTTAAATAAAATCATGCCCAAATAAGTGTTTATGTGATGGGGTTAATCTGTGAGCACAGGCCTTATAGAAATCATTCATCCAGGGCCTTTATTAAATAAAATCATGCCCAAATAAGTGTTTATGTGATGGGGTTAATCTGTGAGCACAGGCCTTATAGAAATCATTCATCCAGGGCCTTTATTAAATAAAATCATGCCCACATAAGTGTTATTGTGATGGGGTTAGTCTGTGAGCGCAGGCCTTATAGAAAACATTCATCCAGGGCCTTTTTAAATAAAATCATGCCCAAAAAAGTGTTTATGTGATGGGGTTAATCTGTGAGCACAGGGCTTATATAGAAAATATTCATCCAGGGCCTTTATTAAATAAAATCATGCCCAAATAAGTGTTATTGTGATGGGGTTAGTCTGTGAGCGCAGGCCTTATAGAAAACATTCATCCAGGGCGAGAATGAAATAAAACGATGCCCATTAAAGTGTTACTGCGCTGGGGTTAATGTGTGAGCCCAGGCCCTTTGAAAAATTGAAATCCAGACACGGGGTTCGTGAATGTGTGTCCGAGAAGTCGCCTTAACCCGCCTTGATCGGCTGTAACGAGCGCCTGGATGTCTGGACGAGGTTTTGAACGCTTAAAAAAATCCTCCAGGGTGGAGGGGGTCGAGTGGGAAAGCGCCCGAGAAGTCGCGATTTAACCCGCCGAGATCGGCTGAATTATGCGCCTGGATGTCTGGACTTAGGTTTTGAACGCTTAAAAATACCTCCAGGGTGGAGGGGGTCGAGTGGAAAGCGCCCGAGAAGTCGTTTACTTAACCCGCCGAGATCGCCTGAAATATGCGCCTGGATGTTTGGACTTAGGTTTTGAAAGCAAAAAAATCCTCCAGGGTGGCGGGGTCGAGTGGGCCAGCGCCCGGGAAGTCGACTTAACCCGCCGAGATCGCCTGAAATATGCGCCTGGATGTTTGGACTTAGGTTTTGAAAGCAAAAAAATCCTCCAGGGTGGCGGGGTCGAGTGGGAAAGCGCCCGAAGTCGCCACTTAACCCGCCGAGATCGCCTGAAATATGCGCGCTGGATGTTTGGACTTAGGTTTTGAAAGCAAAAATTTCTCCAGGACGGCGGGGGTCGAGTGGGAAAGCGCCCGAGAAGTCGCACTTAACCCGCCGAGATCGCCTGAAATATGCGCCTGGATGTTTGGACTTAGGTTTTGAAAGCAAAAAATCCTCCAGGGTGGCGGGGTCGAGGGAAAGCGCCCGAAGTCGCACTTAACCCGCCGAGATCGCCTGAAATATGCGCCTGGATGTTTGGACTTAGGTTTTGAAAGCAAAAAAATCTCCAGGGTGGCGGGGTCGAGTGGGAAAGCGTCCGGAAGTCGCACTTAACCCGCCGAGATCGCCTGAAATATGCGCCTGGATGTTTGGACTTAGGTTTTGAAAGCAAAAATTTTCTCCAGGACGGCGGGGGTCGAGTGGGAAAGGCCCGAGAAGTCGCACTTAACCCGCCGAGATCGGCTGAAATATGCGCCTGGATGTTTGGACTTAGGTTTTGAAAGTAAAAAAATCCTCCAGGGTGGAGGGGTCGAGTGGGAAAGCGCCCGAGAAGTCGCGACTTAACCCGCCGAGATCGCTGGATGAAGCGCCTGGATGTCTGGACTTAGGTTTTGAAAGCAAAAAATTTCTCCAGGGAGGCCGGGTCGAGTGGGAAAGGCCCGAGAAGTCGCACTTAACCCGCTGAGATCGGCTGAAATATGCGCCTGGATGTTTGGACTTAGGTTTTGAACGAAAAAATTTCTCCAGGGAGCCGGGGTCGAGTGGGAAAGCGCCCGAGAAGTCGCACTTAACCCGCCGAGATCGGCTGAAATATGCGCCTGGATGTTTGGACTTAGGTTTTGAACGAAAAAATTTCTCCAGGGAGGCCGGGTCGAGTGGGAAAGCGTCCGAGAAGTCGCACTTAACTGGCCGAGATCGGCTGAAATATGCGCCTGGATGTTTGGACTTAGGTTTTGAACGAAAAAATTTCCCAGGGAGGCCGGGGTCGAGTGGGAAAGCGTCCGAGAAGTCGCACTTAACCCGGCCGAGATCGGCTGAAATATGCGCCTGGATGTTTGGACTTAGGTTTTGAACGAAAAAAAATTTCCTCCAGGGAGGCCGGGGTCGAGTGGGAAAGCGTCCGAGAAGTCGCACTTAACCCGCCGAGATCGGCTGAAATATGCGCCTGGATGTTTGGACTTAGGTTTTGAACGAAAAAATTTCTCCAGGGAGGCCGGGGTCGAGTGGGAAAGCGTCCGAGAAGTCGCACTTAACCCGGCTGAGATCGGCTGAAATATGCGCCTGGATGATTTTCGTTTCGAAAATTGCACTAAGTCCAACTTCGGGGAAAGGTCCGACTTCCATACCCTCCGAGGCTCCGAGTCAGGCCGACCGAGAGGCCTCTTCCCGGGCACGATTCAAATTTCACCGCGACCCCGGAGGTGGCCGCTTTACCCAGGAGCAACTTTTTACATCAACTTTAATTTTTTTTTTTTTTTTTTTTTTTTCTGAAATTCTCTGAAATTCGTGCCCTGCGCGTCGCTGCTTTAACGGGGCGAGTCTGTGAGCGCAGGCCTTTGTAGAAAACATTCATCCAGGGCCTTTAATAAATAAAATCATACCCAAATCTGTGTTATTGTGACGGGGTTAGTCTGTGAGCGCAGGCCTTATGGAAAACATTCATCGAGGGCCTTTATTAAATAAAATCATGCCCAATAAAGAGTTAATGGGTCGGGTTAGTCTGTGAGCGCAGGCCTTATAGAAAAACATTTTTCCAGGGCCTTTATTAAATAAAATCACGCCCAATAAAGAGTTACTGTGTCGGGTTAGTCTGTGAGGGCAGGCCTTAAAGAAAACTGTCATCCAGGGCCTTTTATTAAATAAAATCATGCCCATAAGAGCGTTATTGTAACGGGGTTAGTCAGTGAGCGCAGGGCTTATAGAAACCATTTTTTCCAGGGCCTTTTTAAATACAATCATGCCCACAAAGCGCTACTGTGTCGGGTTAGTCTGTGAGCGCAGGCCTTATAGAAAACATTTTTCCAGGGCCTTTATTAAGTAAAATCATGCCCAACAAAGAGTTACTGTGTCGGGTTAGTCTGTGAGCGCAGGCCTTATAGAAAACATTTTTTCCAGGGCCTTTATTAAATAAAATCATGCCCAAATATGTGTTATTGTGATGGGGTTAGTCTGTGAGCGCAGGCCTTAAAGAAAACTGTCATCCAGGGCCTTTATTAAATACAATCATGCCCATAAGAGTGTTATTGTAACGGGGTTAGTCTGTGAGCGCAGGCCTTAAAGAAAACATTTATCCAGGGCCTTTATTAAATAAAATCATGCCCAATAAAGCGCATTGTGTCGGGTTAGTCTGTGAGCGCAGGCCTTATAGAAAACATTTTTCCAGGGCCTTTATTAAATAAAATCATGCCCAAATATGTGTTATTGTGATGGGGTTAGTCTGTGAGCGCAGGCCTTAAAGAAAACTGTCATCCAGGGCCTTTATTAAATACAATCATGCCCATAAGAGTGTTATTGTAACGGGGTTAGTCTGTGAGCGCAGGCCTTAAAGAAAACATTTATCCAGGGCCTTTATTAAATAAAATCATGCCCAAATAAGTGCTATTGTGATGGGGTTAGTCTGTGACCCCAGGCCCTGTGTAAAACTGTCACCCAGGCCTTTATAGAGTAAAAATCATGCCCAATAAGGTTAGGGTTAGGTTAGGTTAGGTTAGGTTAGGTTAGGTTAGGGCTAGGTTAGGTTAGGTTAGGTTAGGTTAGGTTAGGTTAGGTTAGGCTAGGTTAGGCTAGGCTAGGCTAGGTTAGGTTAGGTTAGGTTAGGTTAGGTTAGGTTAGGTTAGGTTAGGCTAGGCTAGGCTAGGCTAGGTTAGGTTAGGTTAGGTTAGGTTAGGTTAGGTTAGGCTAGGTTAGGTTAGGTTAGGTTAGGTTAGGATTAGGTTAGGCTAGGTTAGGTTAGGTTAGGTTAGGTTAGTCTGTGAGCGCGGGCCTTATAGAAAACATTCATCCAGGGCCTTTATTAAATAAAATCATGCCCAATTAAGTGTTATTGTGATGGGGTTAGTCTGTGAGCGCAGGCCTTATAGAAAACATTCATCCAGGGCCTTTATAGAATAAAATCATGCCCAAATAAATGTTATTGTGATGGGGTTAGTCTTTGAGCGCAGGCCTTATAGAAAACATTCATCCAGGGCCTTTATTAAATAAAATCATGCCCAAATAAGTGTTATTGTGATGGGGTTAGTCTGTGAGCGCAGGCCTTATAGAAAACATTCATCCAGGGCCTCTATTAAATAAAATCATGCCCAATAAGGTGTTACTGTGTAGGGTTAGTCTGTGAGCGCAGGCCCTTTGTAAAACATTCATCCAGGGCCTTTATTAAATAATATCATGCCCAAATAAGTGTTATTGTGATGGGGTTAGTCTGTGAGCGCAGGCCTTATAGAAAACATTCATCCAGGGCCTTTATTAAATAAAATCATGCCCAAATAAGTGTTATTGTGATGGGGTTAGTCTGTGAGCGCAGGCCTTATAGAAAACATTCATCCAGGGCCTTTATAGAATAAAATCATGCCCAAATAAGTGTTATTGTGATGGGGTTAGTCTGTGAGCGCAGGCCTTATAGAAAACATTCCTCCAGGGCCTTTATTAAATAAAATCATGCCCACATAAGTGTTATTGTGATGGGGTTAGTCTGTGAGCGCAGGCCTTATAGAAAAACATTCATCCAGGGCCTTTATTAAATAAAATCATGCCCAAATAAGTGTTTATGTGATGGGGTTAATCTGTGAGCTCAGGCCTTATAGAAATCATTCATCCAGGGCCTTTATTAAATAAAATCATGCCCACATAAGTGTTATTGTGATGGGGTTAGTCTGTGAGCGCAGGCCTTATAGAAAACATTCATCCAGGGCCTTTTTTAAATAAAATCATGCCCAAAAAGTGTTTATGTGATGGGGTTAATCTGTGAGCACAGGGCTTATATAGAAAACATTCATCCAGGGCCTTTATTAAATAAAATCATGCCCAAATAAGTGTTATTGTGATGGGGTTAGTCTGTGAGCGCAGGCCTTATAGAAAACATTCATCCAGGGCCTTTTTAAATAAAATCATGCCCATAAGAGTGTTATTGTAACGGGGTTAGTCTGTGAGCGCAGGCCTTAAAGAAAACATTTATCCAGGGCCTTTATTAAATAAAATCATGCCCAATAAAGCGCACTGTGTCGGGTTAGTCTGTGAGCGCAGGCCTTATAGAAAACATTTTTTCCAGGGCCTTTATTAAATAAAATCATGCCCAATAAAGCGCTACTGTGTCGGGTTAGTCTGTGAGCGCAGGCCTTATAGAAAACATTTTTCCAGGGCCTTTATTAAGTAAAAATCATGCCCAACAAAGAGTTACTGTGTCGGGTTAGTCTGTGAGCGCAGGCCTTAAAGAAAACTGTCATCCAGGGCCTTTATTAAATAAAATCATGCCCATAAGAGTGTTATTGTAACGGGGTTAGTCAGTGAGCGCAGTGCTTATAGAAAACATTTTTCCAGGGCCTTTATTAAATAAAATCACGCCCAATAAAGCGCTACTGTGTCGGGTTAGTCTGTGAGCGCAGGCCTTATAGAAAAACATTTTTCCAGGGCCTTTATTAAATAAAATCACGCCCAATAAAGAGTTACTGTGTCGGGTTAGTCTGTGAGGGTAGGCCTTAAAGAAAACTGTCATCCAGGGCCTTAATTAAATAAAATCATGCCCATAAGAGTGTTATTGTAACGGGGGTTAGTCAGTGAGCGCAGGCCTTATAGAAAACATTCATCGAGGGCCTTTATTAAATAAAATCATGCCCAATAAAGAGTTACTGTGTCGGGTCAGTCTGTGAGCGCAGGCCTTATAGAAAACATTTTTCCAGGGCCTTTATTAAATAAAATCACGCCCAATAAAGAGTTACTGTGTCGGGTTAGTCTGTGAGCGCAGGCCTTATAGAAAAACATTCATCGAGGGCCTTTATTAAATAAAATCACGCCCAATAAAGCGCATTGTGTCGGGTTAGTCTGTGAGGGCAGGCCTTATAGAAAAACATTCATCGAGGGCCTTTATTAAATAAAATCATGCCCAATAAAGAGTTACTGTGTCGGGTTAGTCTGTGAGGGCAGGCCTTATACAAAACATTCATCGAGGGCCTTTATTAAATAAAATCATGCCCAATGAAGAGTTACTGTGTCGGGTTAGTCTGTGAGCGCAGGCCTTATAGAAAACATTCATCCAGGGCCTTTATTAAATACAATCATGCCCAATAAAGCGTTAATGTGTCGGGTTAGTCTGTGAGCGCAGGCCTTAAAGAAAACTGTCATCCAGGGCCTTTATTAAATAAAATCATGCCCATAAGAGCGTTATTGTAACGGGGTTAGCCAGTGAGCGCAGGGCTTATAGAAACCATTTTTTCCAGGGCCTTTTTAAATACAATCATGCCCAAATATGTGTTATTGTGATGGGGTTAGTCTGTGAGCGCAGGCCTTAAAGAAAACTGTCATCCAGGGCCTTTATTAAATACAATCATGCCCATAAGAGTGTTATTGTAACGGGGTTAGTCTGTGAGCGCAGGCCTTAAAGAAAACATTTATCCAGGGCCTTTATTAAATAAAATCATGCCCAATAAAGCGCACTGTGTCGGGTTAGTCTGTGAGCGCAGGCCTTATAGAAAACATTTTTCCAGGGCCTTTATTAAATAAAATCATGCCCAAATATGTGTTATTGTGATGGGGTTAGTCTGTGAGCGCAGGCCTTAAAGAAAACTGTCATCCAGGGCCTTTATTAAATACAATCATGCCCATAAGAGTGTTATTGTAACGGGGTTAGTCTGTGAGCGCAGGCCTTAAAGAAAACATTTATCCAGGGCCTTTATTAAATAAAATCATGCCCAATAAAGCGCTACTGTGTCGGGTTAGTCTGTGAGCGCAGGCCTTATAGAAAACATTTTTCCAGGGCCTTTATTAAATAAAATCATGCCCAAATATGTGTTATTGTGATGGGGTTAGTCTGTGAGCGCAGGCCTTAAAGAAAACTGTCATCCAGGGCCTTTATTAAATACAATCATGCCCAATAAAGCGCTACTGTGTCGGGTTAGTCTGTGAGCGCAGGCCTTATAGAAAACATTCAATCAGGGCCTTTATTAAATAAAATCATGCCCAAATAAGTGCTATTGTGATGGGGTTAGTCTGTGACCCCAGGCCCTGTGTAAAACTGTCACCCAGGGCCTTTATAGAGTAAAAATCATGCCCAATAAGGTTAGGTTAGGTTAGGTTAGGTTAGGTTAGGTTAGGTTAGGTTAGGGGCTAGGTTAGGTTAGGTTAGGGGTTAGGTTAGGTTAGGTTAGGCTAGGCTAGGGCTAGGTTAGGTTAGGTTAGGTTAGGTTAGGTTAGGTTAGGCTAGGCTAGGCTAGGCTAGGTTAGGTTAGGTTAGGTTAGGTTAGGTTAGGCTAGGTTAGGTTAGGTTAGGTTAGGTTAGGTTAGGTTAGGATTAGGTTAGGTTAGGTTAGGTTAGGTTAGGTTAGGTTAGGTTAGTCTGTGAGCGCGGCCTTATAGAAAACATTCATCCAGGGCCTTTATTAAATAAAATCATGCCCAATTAAGTGTTATTGTGATGGGGTTAGTCTGTGAGCGCAGGCCTTATAGAAAACATTCATCCAGGGCCTTTATTAAATAAAATCATGCCCAAATAAGTGTTATTGTGATGGGGTTAGTCTGTGAGCGCAGGTTTTATAGAAAACATTCATCCAGGGCCTTTATAGAATAAAATCATGCCCAAATAAATGTTATTGTGATGGGGTTAGTCTTTGAGCGCAGGCCTTATAGAAAACATTCATCCAGGGCCTTTATTAAATAAAATCATGCCCAAATAAGTGTTATTGTGATGGGGTTAGTCTGTGAGCGCAGGCCTTATAGAAAACATTCATCCAGGGCCTCTATTAAATAAAATCATGCCCAATAAGGTGTTACTGTGTAGGGTTAGTCTGTGAGCGCAGGCCCTTTGTAAAACATTCATCCAGGGCCTTTATTAAATAATATCATGCCCAAATAAGTGTTATTGTGATGGGGTTAGTCTGTGAGCGCAGGCCTTATAGAAAAATTCATCCAGGGCCTTTATAGAATAAAATCATGCCCAAATAAATGTTATTGTGATGGGGTTAGTCTTTGAGCGCAGGCCTTATAGAAAACATTCATCCAGGGCCTTTAATAAATAAAATCATGCCCACATAAGTGTTATTGTGATGGGGTTAGTCTGTGAGCGCGAGCCTTATAGAAAACATTCATCCAGGGCCTTTATTAAATAAAATCATGCCCAATAAGGTGTTACTGTGTAGGGTTAGTCTGTGAGCGCAGGCCCTTTGTAAAACATTCATCCAGGGCCTTTATTAAATAATATCATGCCCAAATAAGTGTTATTGTGATGGGGTTAGTCTGTGAGCGCAGGCCTTATAGAAAACATTCATCCAGGGCCTTTTTAAATAAAATCATGCCCAAATAAGTGTTATTGTGATGGGGTTAGTCTGTGAGCGCGAGCCTTATAGAAATCATTCATCCAGGGCCTTTATAGAATAAAATCATGCCCAATAAGGTGTTACTGTGTAGGGCTAGTCTGTGAGCGCAGGCCCTTTGTAAACATTCATCCAGGGCCTTTATTAAATAATATCATGCCCAAATAAGTGTTATTGTGATGGGGTTAGTCTGTGAGCGCAGGCCTTATAGAAAACATTCATCCAGGGCCTTTATTAAATAAAATCATGCCCAAATAAGTGTTATTGTGATGGGGTTAGTCTGTGAGCGCAGGCCTTATAGAAAACATTCATCCAGGGCCTTTATAGAATAAAATCATGCCCAAATAAGTGTTATTGTGATGGGGTTAGTCTGTGAGCGCAGGCCTTATAGAAAACATTCCTCCAGGGCCTTTATTAAATAAAATCATGCCCACATAAGTGTTATTGTGATGGGGTTAGTCTGTGAGCGCAGGCCTTATAGAAAACATTCATCCAGGGCCTTTTTAAATAAAATCATGCCCAAAAAGTGTTTATGTGATGGGGTTAATCTGTGAGCACAGGCCTTATAGAAATCATTCATCCAGGGCCTTTATTAAATAAAATCATGCCCAAATAAGTGTTTATGTGATGGGGTTAATCTGTGAGCACAGGCCTTATAGAAATCATTCATCCAGGGCCTTTATTAAATAAAATCATGCCCAAATAAGTGTTTATGTGATGGGGTTAATCTGTGAGCACAGGCCTTATAGAAATCATTCATCCAGGGCCTTTATTAAATAAAATCATGCCCAAATAAGTGTTATTGTGATGGGGTTAGTCTGTGAGCGCAGGGCTTATATAGAAAACATTCATCCAGGGCCTTTATAGAATAAAATCATGCCCACATAAGTGTTATTGTGATGGGGTTAGTCTGTGAGCGCAGGCCTTATAGAAAACATTCATCCAGGGCCTTTATAGAATAAAATCATGCCCAAATAAGTGTTATTGTGATGGGGTTAGTCTGTGAGCGCAGGCCTTATAGAAAACATTCATCCAGGGCCTTTATAGAATAAAATCATGCCCAATAAGGTGTTACTGTGTAGGGTTAGTCTGTGAGCGCAGGCCCTTTGTAAAACATTCATCCAGGGCGAGAATTAAATAAAACGATGCCCATTAAAGTGTTACTGCGCTAAGTTAATGTGTGAGCCCAGGCCCTTTGGAAAATTGAAATCCAGACACGGGGTTCGTGAAATGTGTGTCCGAGAAGTCGACGTAACTGGACTTGATCGGCTGTAACGAGCGCCTGGATGTGTGGACTTAGGTTTTGAACGCTTAAAAATTTCTCCAGGGAGGCCGGGTCGAGTGGGAAAGCGCCCGAGAAGTCGCATACATAACCCGCCGAGATCGGCTGAAATATGCGCCTGGATGTCTGGACTTAGGTTTTGAAAGCAAAAATTTCTCCAGGGTGGCGGGGTCGAGTGGGAAAGCGCCCGAGAAGTCGCACTTAACCCGGACGAGATCGGGCTGAAATATGCGCTGATGATTTTCGCTTTCAAAATTGCACTAAGTCCAACTTCGGGAAAGGTCCGACTTCCATACCCTCCGAGGCTCCGAGTCAGGCCGACCGAGAGGCCTCTTCCCGGCACGATTCAAATTTCACCGCGACCCGGAGGTGGCCGCTACCCAGGAGCAACTTTTACATCAACTTTAATTTTTTTTTTTTTTTTTTTTTTTTTTTTTTTTTTAAAAACTCTGAAATTGTGCCCTGCGCGCCGCTGCTTTAACGGGCGAGTCTGTGAGCGCAGGCCTTTGTAGAAAACATTCATCCAGGGCCTTTAATAAATAAAATCATACCCAAATCTGTGTTATTGTGACGGGTTAGTCTGTGAGCGCAGGCCTTATGGAAAACATTCATCGAGGGCCTTTATTAAATAAAATCATGCCCAATAAAGAGTTAATGGGTCGGGTTAGTCTGTGAGCGCAGGCCTTATAGAAAACATTTTTCCAGGGCCTTTATTAAATAAAATCACGCCCAATAAAGAGTTACTGTGTCGGGTTAGTCTGTGAGGGCAGGCCTTAAAGAAAACTGTCATCCAGGGCCTTTATTAAATAAAATCATGCCCATAAGAGCGTTATTGTAACGGGGTTAGTCAGTGAGCGCAGGGCTTATAGAAACCATTTTTTCCAGGGCCTTTTTAAATACAATCATGCCCAATAAAGCGTTACTGTGTCGGGTTAGTCTGTGAGCGCAGGCCTTATAGAAAACATTTTTCCAGGGCCTTTATTAAGAAAAATCATGCCCAACAAAGAGTTACTGTGTCGGGTTAGTCTGTGAGCGCAGGCCTTATAGAAAACATTTTTTCCAGGGCCTTTATTAAATAAAATCATGCCCAAATATGTGTTATTGTGATGGGGTTAGTCTGTGAGCGCAGGCCTTAAAGAAAACTGTCATCCAGGGCCTTTATTAAATACAATCATGCCCATAAGAGTGTTATTGTAACGGGGTTAGTCTGTGAGCGCAGGCCTTAAAGAAAACATTTATCCAGGGCCTTTATTAAATAAAATCATGCCCAATAAAGCGCTACTGTGTCGGGTTAGTCTGTGAGCGCAGGCCTTATAGAAAACATTTTTCCAGGGCCTTTATTAAATAAAATCATGCCCAAATATGTGTTATTGTGATGGGGTTAGTCTGTGAGCGCAGGCCTTAAAGAAAACTGTCATCCAGGGCCTTTATTAAATACAATCATGCCCATAAGAGTGTTATTGTAACGGGGTTAGTCTGTGAGCGCAGGCCTTAAAGAAAACATTTATCCAGGGCCTTTATTAAATAAAATCATGCCCAAATAAGTGCTATTGTGATGGGGTTAGTCTGTGACCCCAGGCCCTGTGTAAAACTGTCACCCAGGGCCTTTATAGAGTAAAATCATGCCCAATAAGGTTAGGTTAGGTTAGGTTAGGTTAGGTTAGGTTAGGTTAGGGGTTAGGTTAGGTTAGGTTAGGTTAGGTTAGGTTAGGTTAGGTTAGGCTAGGCTAGGCTAGGCTAGGTTAGGGTTAGGTTAGGTTAGGTTAGGTTAGGTTAGGCTAGGCTAGGCTAGGTTAGGTTAGGTTAGGTTAGGTTAGGTTAGGTTAGGTTAGGTTAGGTTAGGTTAGGTTAGGTTAGGTTAGGTTAGGTTAGGCTAGGTTAGGTTAGGTTAGGTTAGGTTAGTCTGTGAGCGCGGGCCTTATAGAAAACATTCATCCAGGGCCTTTATTAAATAAAATCATGCCCAATTAAGTGTTATTGTGATGGGGTTAGTCTGTGAGCGCAGGTTTTATAGAAAACATTCATCCAGGGCCTTTATAGAATAAAATCATGCCCAAATAAATGTTATTGTGATGGGGTTAGTCTTTGAGCGCAGGCCTTATAGAAAACATTCATCCAGGGCCTTTATTAAATAAAATCATGCCCAAATAAGTGTTATTGTGATGGGGTTAGTCTGTGAGCGCAGGCCTTATAGAAAACATTCATCCAGGGCCTCTATTAAATAAAATCATGCCCAATAAGGTGTTACTGTGTAGGGTTAGTCTGTGAGCGCAGGCCCTTTGTAAAACATTCATCCAGGGCCTTTATTAAATAATATCATGCCCAAATAAGTGTTATTGTGATGGGGTTAGTCTGTGAGCGCAGGCCTTATAGAAAACATTCATCCAGGGCCTTTATTAAATAAAATCATGCCCAAATAAGTGTTATTGTGATGGGGTTAGTCTGTGAGCGCAGGCCTTATAGAAAACATTCATCCAGGGCCTTTATAGAATAAAAATCATGCCCAAATAAGTGTTATTGTGATGGGGTTAGTCTGTGAGCGCAGGCCTTATAGAAAACATTCCTCCAGGGCCTTTATTAAATAAAATCATGCCCACATAAGTGTTATTGTGATGGGGTTAGTCTGTGAGCGCAGGCCTTATAGAAAACATTCATCCAGGGCCTTTATTAAATAAAATCATGCCCAAATAAGTGTTTATGTGATGGGGTTAATCTGTGAGCTCAGGCCTTATAGAAATCATTCATCCAGGGCCTTTATTAAATAAAATCATGCCCAAATAAGTGTTATTGTGATGGGGTTAGTCTGTGAGCGCAGGCCTTATAGAAAACATTCATCCAGGGCCTTTTTAAATAAAATCATGCCCAAAAAGTGTTTATGTGATGGGGTTAATCTGTGAGCACAGGGCTTATATAGAAAACATTCATCCAGGGCCTTTATTAAATAAAATCATGCCCAAATAAGTGTTATTGTGATGGGGTTAGTCTGTGAGCGCAGGCCTTATAGAAAACATTCATCCAGGGCCTTTTTTAAATAAAATCATGCCCAAATAAGTGTTTATGTGATGGTTAATCTGTGAGCACAGGCCTTATAGAAATCATTCATCCAGGGCCTTTATTAAATAAAATCATGCCCAAATAAGTGTTTATGTGATGGGGTTAATCTGTGAGCACAGGCCTTATAGAAATCATTCATCCAGGGCCTTTATTAAATAAAATCATGCCCACATAAGTGTTATTGTGATGGGGTTAGTCTGTGAGCGCAGGCCTTATAGAAAACATTCATCCAGGGCCTTTTTTAAATAAAATCATGCCCAAAAAGTGTTTATGTGATGGGGTTAATCTGTGAGCACAGGGCTTATATAGAAAACATTCATCCAGGGCCTTTATTAAATAAAATCATGCCCAAATAAGTGTTATTGTGATGGGGTTAGTCTGTGAGCGCAGGCCTTATAGAAAACATTCATCCAGGGCGAGAATGAAATAAAACGATGCCCATTAAAGTGTTACTGCGTTGGGGTTAATGTGTGAGCCCAGGCCCTTTGGAAAATTGAAATCCAGACACGGGGTTCAGAATGTGTGTGTCCGAGAAGTCGCTTAACCCGCCTTGATCGGCTGTAACGAGCGCCTGGATGTCTGGACGAGGTTTTGAACGCTTAAAAAATACCTCCAGGGTGGAGGGGGTCGAGTGGGAAAGCGTCCGAGAAGTCGCACTTAACCCGGCCGAGATCGTCTGAATTATGCGCCTGGATGTCTGGACTTAGGTTTTGAACGCTTAAAAAATACCTCCAGGGTGGAGGGGGTCGAGTGGGAAAGCGTCCGAGAAGTCGCACTTAACCCGCCGAGATCGCCTGAAATATGCGCCTGGATGTTTGGACTTAGGTTTTGAAAGCAAAAAAATCCTCCAGGGTGGCGGGGTCGAGTGGGAAAGCGCCCGGGAAGTCGACTTAACCCGCCGAGATCGCCTGAAATATGCGCCTGGATGTTTGGACTTAGGTTTTGAAAGCAAAAAAATCTCCAGGGTGGCGGGGGGTCGAGGGAAAGCGTCCGGGAAGTCGCACTTAACTTAACCCGCCGAGATCGCCTGAAATATGCGCCTGGATGTTTGGACTTAGGTTTTGAAAGCAAAAAATTTCTCCAGGACGGCGGGGGTCGAGTGGGAAAGCGTCCGAGAAGTCGCACTTAACCCGGCCGAGATCGCCTGAAATATGCGCCTGGATGTTTGGACTTAGGTTTTGAAAGCAAAAAAATCCTCCAGGGTGGCGGGGTCGAGTGGGAAAGCGCCCGGGAAGTCGCACTTAACCCGCCGAGATCGCCTGAAATATGCGCCTGGATGTTTGGACTTAGGTTTTGAAAGCAAAAAAATCCTCCAGGGTGGCGGGGTCGAGTGGGAAAGCGCCCGAAGTCGACTTAACCCGCCGAGATCGCCTGAAATATGCGCCTGGATGTTTGGACTTAGGTTTTGAAAGCAAAAAATTTCTCCAGGACGGCGGGGTCGAGTGGGAAAGCGTCCGAGAAGTCGCACTTAACCCGCCGAGATCGCCTGAAATATGCGCCTGGATGTTTGGACTTAGGTTTTGAAAGCAAAAAAATCCTCCAGGGTGGCGGGGGTCGAGTGGGAAAGCGTCCGAAGTCGCACTTAACCCGCCGAGATCGCCTGAAATATGCGCCTGGATGTTTGGACTTAGGTTTTGAAAGCAAAAAATTTCTCCAGGACGGCGGGGGTCGAGTGGGAAAGCGCCCGAGAGAAGTCGCACTTAACCCGCCGAGATCGCCTGAAATATGCGCCTGGATGTTTGGACTTAGGTTTTGAAAGCAAAAAAATCCTCCAGGGTGGCGGGGTCGAGGGGAAAGCGCCCGGGAAGTCGCACTTAACCCGCCGAGATCGCCTGAAATATGCGCCTGGATGTTTGGACTTAGGTTTTGAAAGCAAAAATTTCTCCAGGACGGCGGGGTCGAGTGGGAAAGCGCCCGAGAAGTCGCACTTAACCCGCCGAGATCGCCTGAAATATGCGCCTGGATGTTTGGACTTAGGTTTTGAAAGCAAAAAAATCCTCCAGGGTGGCGGGGGGTCGAGTGGGAAAGCGCCCGAAGTCGTGACTTAACCCGCCGAGATCGCCTGAAATATGCGCCTGGATGTTTGGACTTAGGTTTTGAAAGCAAAAAATCCTCCAGGGTGGCGGGGTCGAGTGGGAAAGCGCCCGAGAAGTCGCGATTTAACCCGCCGAGATCGCTGGATGAAGCGCCTGGATGTCTGGACTTAGGTTTTGAAAGCAAAAAAATTCTCTCCAGGACGGCGGGGTCGAGTGGGAAAGCGTCCGAAGGCGCACTTAACCCGGACTCGATCGGGTCGGATGAAGCGCCTGGATGTTTGGACTTAGGTTTTGAACGAAAAAATTTCTCCAGGACGGCGGGGTCGAGGGGAAAGCGCCCGAAGGCGACTTAACCCGGACTCGATCGGGTCGGATGAAGCGCCTGGATGTTTGGACTTAGGTTTTGAACGCAAAAATTTCCTCCAGGACGGCGGGGGTCGAGTGGGAAAGCGTCCGAAGGCGACTTAACCCGGACTCGATCGGTCGGATGAAGCGCCTGGATGTTTGGACTTAGGTTTTGAACGAAAAAATTCTCCAGGACGGCGGGGTCGAGTGGGAAAGCGCCCGAAGGCGACTTAACCCGGACTCGATCGGTCGGATGAAGCGCCTGGATGTTTGGACTTAGGTTTTGAACGCAAAAAATTTCTCCAGGACGGCGGGGGTCGAGTGGAAAGCGTCCGAAGGCGACTTAACCCGGACTCGATCGGGTCGGATGAAGCGCCTGGATGTTTGGACTTAGGTTTTGAACGCAAAAATTTCTCCAGGACGGCGGGGTCGAGTGGGAAAGCGTCCCGAAGGCGACTTAACCCGACTCGATCGGTCGGATGAAGCGCCTGGATGTTTGGACTTAGGTTTTGAACGAAAAAATTCTCCAGGACGGCGGGGTCGATTGGGAAAGCGCCCGAAGGCGACTTAACCCGACTCGATCGGTCGGATGAAGCGCCTGGATGATTTTCGCTTCAAAATTGCACTAAGTCCAACTTCGGGAAAGGTCCGACTTCCATACCCTCCGAGGCCCGAGTCAGGCCGACCGAGAGGCCTCCTCCCGGCATGATTCAAATTTTCCCGCGACCCTGGAGGTGGCCGCTTACACAGGAGCAACTTTTACATGGGTACACGATTTCGTGAACGCGTGTTTTTGTGGACTTAGTCTCTGAGCGAAAAAAAGTCGAAAACGACTAAGTCCATATCGACTTAGGTTTTGAACGCACCTTTCTGAAGCTCCGGGCGAGGGAGCTATCGAACGCTTCACCTGAAACACGGACACAGACGCCGAGAGAGAGGACGCTCGACGGCGAGAGCGCCCTCTCGCCCGAAACGTGATCGATTGAGCGCCAAAGCGCTTCTAGCCTAGGACCCCACCCGCCAGCCCCGCTGGCCGCTATGGGTCGGGAGTGCTGGCAGGGGCACGGGCGCAATGGGTTTACGCTTGGGCTTTGACAGCACGCCGCGCTCCGGCAATTTGGACGCTCGTTACGAGCAGGCCCTCAGCCCGAGGGAAGGCGCCGAACCTTTCGGAGGAGGCCTAGACGGCCGGGTCAGAGCGCAGAGGTCCGCCACCGCGGGCGGGAGGGGCAGAACGCGACGCTGCCCCGGCGACGCCGCGCGGTACCCCGCCCCCGCGAAACACACTTTTCCCGAAGGCCGCCGCGATCCCAGCGCCACCCACCCCGAAAACGGCGACTTCGCCGGGGAAGGTTCGAGCCGCGCTGCCCTCCTATGAGCGCCGGTCTTAGCCGAGGGTCCAAGCGGGTCTGCCCAGGCCCTCCTCAGGCGGACTGAGACCCGTGTAGGCAAAAACGCGCTTCGCGGCCGGTTGGTCCCTACGACCCACAGGGGTTACCTGGTTGATCCTGCCAGTAACATATGCTTGTCTCAAAGATTAAGCCATGCAGGTCTGGCGCACACGGCCGGTACAGTGAAACTGCGAATGGCTCATTAAATCAGTTATGGTCCCTTTGATCGCTCCACCCGGTACTTGGATAACTGTGGCAATTCCAGAGCTAATACATGCAAACGAGCGCCGACCGGGCCGACCGCCTCTCCTCGCGGGGGGGGAGGCTAGGACGCGCGGCATTTATCAGATCCAAAACCCATCCGCCCCCGGGGATCCGCCCTCCCGACCCGGTACCTTTGGTGACTCTAGATAACTCGGCCGATCGCCGCCGCTTCGCGCGCGCGATTTATTCATTCGAGTGTCTGCCCTATCAACTTTCGATGGTACATCAGGCGCCTACCATGGTGACCACGGGTGACGGGGAATCAGGGTTCGATTCCGGAGAGGGAGCCTGAGAAACGGCTACCACATCCAAGGAAGGCAGCAGGCGCGCAAATTACCCATTTCCGACTCGGAGAGGTAGTGACGGTGGTAACAATACAGGTCTCTTTCGAGGCCCTGTAATTGGAATGAGCGATCTTAAACACATGGGCGAGGACCCATTGAGGGCAAGTCTGGTGCCAGCAGCCGCGGTAATTCCAGCTCCAATAGCGTATATTAAAGTTGCTGCAGTTAAAAAGCTCGTAGTTGATCTCGGATCTGGCTGGCGGTCCGCCGAGAGGCGAGCCACCGCCCGCCCCAGGTCCTCGCCTCGAGGCGCCCGGATGCCCTTGGCTGGGTGTCCGGTCCGAGGCCCAAAGCGCTTACTTTGAAAAAATTAGAGTGTTCAAAGCAGGCCGAGCGTCGCCGCTGAATACCGCAGCTAGGAATAATGGAATAGGACTCCGGTTCTATTTTGTGGGTTTCTGGAACCCGGAGCCATGATTAAGAGGGACGGCCGGGGGCATTCGTATTGCGCCGCTAGAGGTGAAATTCTTGGACCGGCGCAAGACGGACGAAAGCGAAAGCATTTGCCAAGAATGTTTTCATTAATCAAGAACGAAAGTCGGAGGTTCAAGACGATCAGATACCGTCGTAGTTCCGATCAGAACGATGCCGACCCGCGATCCGGGCGGCGTTATTCCCATGACCCGGCTGGCAGCGCAGAAACCACGAGTCTTTGGGTTCCGGGGGGAGTATGGTTGCAAAGCTGAAACTTAAAGGAATTGACGGAAGGGCACCACCAGGAGTGGAGCTGCGCGCTTAATTTGACTCAACACGGAAACCTCACCCGCCCGGACACGGAAAGGATTGACAGATTGATAGCTCTTTCTCGATTCTGTGGGTGGTGGTGCATGGCCGTTTAGTTGGTGGAGCGATTTGTCTGGTTCATTCCGATAACGAACGAGACTCGCTTGCTAAATAGTGGCGCGCCACTTGGGTCGGCGCGCAAAAACTTCTTAGAGGGACAAGTGGCGCTCAGCCACGCGAGATGGAGCAATAACAGGTCTGTGATGCCCTTAGATGTCCGGGCTGCACGCGCGCCATTAATGGGCGGATCAGCGCAGGTCTACCCTGCGCCGAGAGGCGCGGTAACCCGCTGAACCCCGCCGTGATCGGGACTGGGGATTGAAACTATTTCCCATCAACGAGGAATTCCCAGTAAGCGCGGTCATAAGCTCGCGCTGATTAAGTCCCTGCCCTTTGTACACACCGCCCGGCCGCTACTACCGATTGGATGGTTTAGTGAGGTCTCGACTGCCTCGCCGCCGGGCCCTCAAGGGCTCTCATGGCGGAGCGCCGGAAGACGATCAAACTTGACTATCTAGAGGAAGTAAAAGTCGTGAATAAGGTTTCCGAGGTGAACCCGCGGAAGGATCATTATCGCCCGCCCGATCCAAAGCGAACCGCCCCGGCGCGGGAGGCCTAGCCCACCTCCCCCGCCTCAAGCCCGGTGCGCGCAGAGGCCGGCGGCCCGGGCGCGCCTCCTCCGGAGCACCGAAGCGGCGCGCAGAGCGCGATAAGAAAAAAAAAAAAAAGGAACTTGACTGTCGCCAGACTGGCGGCCCCCGCTTCCAGCGGCGGGGGCTGAGCCGGGCCCTGGCGGGTACCCGCACGGCCTCCGGGACCGTGGTTCAAAGTCTCTCCCGCTGGGAGGGGCGCCTCGTCCGGGTAAAAACCTCTATCCTATTTTACTCTATGATCCAGCGGCCGTGGCCCGAGAGGTCTGCCGCCAAAAACCCAAGACGGCAAAAAGAACCGCACAAAAACCTAAGACGGCGCGAGAGAGAGATCCGCGAGAAGGGAACGCCGCTCTGGGAGGCTTGACGCACCCCCGCGGAGGCTTGAGCAACCTACCGCGAGCGCCCATGACTGTCGCTGCACCTCGGGCGGCCCCTGCTTTCCAGCGCGGGGGCCGAGCCGGGCCCTGGCGGGTACCCGCACGGCCTCCGGGACCGTGGTTCAAAGTCTCTCCCGCGAAGGAGGGGCGCCTGTCCGGGTAAAAAAACCTCTATCCTATTTTACTCTATGATCCAGCGGCCGTGGGCCCGAGAGGTCTGCCGCCAAAAACCCAAAACGGCAAAAAGAACCGCACAAAAAAACCTAAGGCGGAGAGAGAGAGAGAGAGAGAGAGAGAGATCCGAGAGAACTTGACTGTCGCCAGACTCGGGCGGGCCCCCTGCTTTCCAGCGGCGGGGGCCGAGCCGGGCCCTGGCGGGTACCCGCACGGCCTCCGGGACCGTGGTTCAAAGTCTCTCCCCGCGAAGGAGGAGCGCCTGTCCGGGTAAAAAAACTCTATCCTATTTTACTCTATGATCCAGCGGCCGTGGCCCGAGAGGTCTGCCGCAAAAAACCCAAAACGGCAAAAGAACCGCACAAAAACCTAAGGCGGAGAGAGAGAGAGAGAGATCCGAGAGAACTTGACTGTCGCTGCACTCGGCGGGCCCCCTGCTTTCCAGCGCGGGGGCCGAGCCGGGCCCTGGTGGGTACCCGCACGGCCTCCGGGACCGTGGTTCAAAGTCTCTCCCGCTGAAGGAGGGGCGCCTGTCCGGGGTAAAAACCTCATCCTATTTTACTCTATGTTCCAGCGGCCGTGGCCCGAGAGGTCTGCCGCCAAACATCCAAGACGGCAAAAGAACCGCACAAAAACCTAAGACGGCGGAGAGAGGGATCCGCGAGAAGGGAACGCCGCTCTCTGGGAGGCTTGACGCACCCCGCGCGGAGGCTTGAGCAACCTATCATGAGCGCCCCACCCCTTGGCACGGGTGGGGCCGAGGCCGCGAGCCTCTGAAAGACTTTGCTTTGCCAACCCCGGCGGGTACCCAGCAGGCCTTCGACCGTGGGTTCAAGTCCCCTCTCGCTGGGCGCCCATCCGGGAACGACTTTTGTATTTTTGAACCCACACAAGCCTGTGCAGTTCGGCCCGCCCCGGCGCTAAACTCAAACGCAGTACGACTTTAGCGGTGGATCACCTGCTCGTAAGGCCGATGAAGAACGCAGCCAGCCGCGAGAACTAATGTGAATTGCAGGACACATCGATCATCGACACTTCGAACGCACTTTGCGCCCCCGGTC
>NW_025047683.1:4842758-4845258 GCF_018831695.1 Puntigrus tetrazona | reverse complement strand
GCGGTTGAGATAGTGACCCCGGGTCCTGGGAGTACCGGGCAGAACGGAGAACAGGTGGGGGTCCTCGAGAACCTTACGGAGGCTTTTCGAGGTGATGCCCGAGAGGGCGAGGTGTGCCGGCGGGATCGGTCGTGAGCAGGGCCTGGATGTCTGTAAGGCTGAGATGAGCTCGGGGGTTCGTGAAGGTGCGCTGTCTCGAGAAGTGGCGCTTAACCCGCCTTGATGGGCTGTGAGATGCGCCTGGATGTTTGGACTTAGGTTTTGAACGCTTAAAAAAAATACCCGTGGTGGGGGGTCGAGTGGGAAAGCGCCCGTGAAGTGGGGCTTAACGCGCCGAGATCGGGCTGTGAGATGCGCCTGGATGTTTGGACTTAGGTTTTGAACGCTTAAAAATACCTCCGTGGCGGGTGGTCGAGGGGAAAGCGCCCGTGAAGTGGGGCTTAACGCGCCGAGATCGCTGTGAGATGCGCTGGATGTTTGGACTTAGGTTTTGAACGCTTAAAAATACTCCGGGTGGCGGTGGTCGAGTGGGAAAGCGCCCGTGAAGTGGGGCTTAACGCGCCGAGATCGGGCTGTGAGATGCGCCTGGATGTCTGGACTTAGGTTTTGAACGCTTAAAAATACTCCGGGTGGCGGGGTCGAGGGAAAGCGCCCGTGAAGTGGGGCTTAACGCGCCGAGATCGCTGTGAGATGCGCCTGGATGTCTGGACTTAGGTTTTGAACACTTAAAAATACCTCCGGGTGGCGGGGTCGAGGGGAAAGCGCCCGTGAAGTGGGGCTTAACGCGCCGAGATCGCCGTGAGATGCGCCTGGATGTCTGGACTTAGGTTTTGAACGCTTAAAAATACTCCGGGTGGCGGGGTCGAGTGGGGAAAGCGCCCGCGAAGTGGGGCTTAACGCGCCGAGATCGGCTGAAATATGCGCCTGGATGTCTGGACTTAGGTTTTGAAAGCAAAAAATTCCTCCAGGGAGGCCGGGTCGAGTGGGAAATTGTCCGAGAAGTCGCACTTAACCCGCTGAGATCGCTGAAATATGCGCCTGGATGTTTGGACTTAGGTTTTGAACGCTTAAAAATACCTCCAGGGTGGAGGGGGTCGAGTGGGAAAGCGCCCGAGAAGTCGACTTAACCCGCCGAGATCGCTGAAATATGCGCCTGATGTCTGGACTTAGGTTTTGAACGCAAAAAATTCTCCAGGGAGGCCGGGTCGAGGGGAAATTGTCCGAGAAGTCGCACTTAACCCGGCTGAGATCGCTGAAATATGCGCCTGGATGTCTGGACTTAGGTTTTGAAAGCAAAAAATTCCTCCAGGGTGGAGGGGTCGAGGGGAAAGCGCCCGAGAAGTCGCACTTAACCCGCTGAGATCGGCTGAAATATGCGCCTGGATGTTTGGACTTAGGTTTTGAACGAAAAAAAATCTCCAGGGAGGCCGGGTCGAGTGGGAAAGCGCCCGAGAAGTCGACTTAACCCGGACGAGATCGGCTGAAATATGCGCCTGGATGTTTGGACTTAGGTTTTGAACGAAAAAATTTCTCCAGGGAGGCCGGGTCGAGTGGAAAGGCCCGAGAAGTCGACTTAACCCGCTGAGATCGGGCTGAAATATGCGCCTGGATGTCTGGACTTAGGTTTTGAACGCTTTAAAAATTCCTCCAGGGTGGAGGGGGTCGAGGGAAAGCGCCCGAGAAGTCGACTTAACCCGCCGAGATCGCTGAAATATGCGCCTGATGTCTGGACTTAGGTTTTGAAAGCAAAAAAATCCTCCAGGGTGGCGGGGGTCGAGTGGGAAAGCGCCCGAGAAGTCGCACTTAACCCGCCGAGATCGCTGAAATATGCGCCTGGATGTTTGGACTTAGGTTTTGAACGAAAAAATTTCTCCAGGGAGGCCGGGTCGAGTGGAAAGCGCCCGAGAAGTCGTGACTTAACCCGCTGAGATCGGCTGAAATATGCGCCTGGATGTTTGGACTTAGGTTTTGAAAGCAAAAATTCCTCCAGGGTGGCGGGGTCGAGGGGAAAGCGCCCGAGAAGTCGACTTAACCCGCCGAGATCGCTGGAAATGAAGCGCCTGGATGTTTGGACTTAGGTTTTGAAAGCAAAAAAATTCTCCAGGGAGGCCGGGTCGAGTGGGAAAGGCCCGAGAAGTCGCACTTAACCCGCTGAGATCGGCTGAAATATGCGCCTGGATGTTTGGACTTAGGTTTTGAACGCAAAAATTTCTCCAGGGTGGCCGGGTCGAGGGAAAGCGTCCCGAGAAGTCGCACTTAACCCGGCTGAGATCGGCTGAAATATGCGCCTGGATGTTTGGACTTAGGTTTTGAACGGCTGAAATAAAAATTTCTCCAGGGAGGCCGGGTCGAGTGGAAAGCGTCCGAGAAGTCGACTTAACCCGCCGAGATCGCTGAAATATGCGCCTGGATGTTTGGACTTAGGTTTTGAACGAAAAATTTCTCCAGGGAGGCCGGGTCGCAGTGGGAAAGCGGCCCGAGAAGTCGTGACTTAACCCGC
>NW_025047683.1:4823842-4842658 GCF_018831695.1 Puntigrus tetrazona | reverse complement strand
ACCTGGAGGATTTTTTTGCTTTCAAAACCTAAGTCCAGACATCCAGGCGCATATTTCAGCCCGATCTCGGCGGGTTAAGTGCGACTTCTCGGGCGCTTTCCACTCGACCCCCTCCACCCTGGAGGTATTTTTAAGCGTTCAAAACCTAAGTCCAGACATCCAGGCGCATATTTCAGGCGATCTCGGCGGGTTAAGTGCGACTTCCGGGCGCTTTCCCACTCGACCCCGCCACCCTGGAGGATTTTTTTGCTTTCAAAACCTAAGTCCAAACATCCAGGCGCATATTTCAGCCCGATCTCGGCGGGTTAAGTGCGACTTCTCGGGCGCTTTCCCACTCGACCCCTCCACCCTGGAGGATTTTTTAAGCGTTCAAAACCTCGTCCAGACATCCAGGCGCTCGTTACAGCCGATCAAGGCGGGTTAAAGCGACTTCTCGGACACACACATTTACGAACCCCCCGTGTCTGGATTTCAATTTTCCAAAGGGCCTGGGCTCACACATTAACCCCAACGCAGTAACACTTTAATGGGCATCGTTTTATTTCATTCTCGCCCTGGATGAATGTTTTACAAAGGGCCTGCGCTCACAGACTAACCCTACACACTAACACCTTATTGGGCATATTTTTTTTTTCTATAAAGGCCCTGGATGAATGTTTTCTATAAGGCCTGCGCTCACAGACTAACCCCATCACAATAACACTTATGTGGGCATGATTTTATTCTATAAAGGCCCTGGATGAATGTTTTCTATAAGGCCTGCGCTCACAGACTAACCCCATCACAATAACACTTATTTGGGCATGATTTTATTTAAAAAGGCCCTGGATGAATGTTTTCTACAAAGGCCTGCGCTCACAGACTAACCCGACACAGTAGCGCCTTATTGGGCATGATTTTATTTAATAAAGGCCCTGGAGGAATGTTTTCTATAAGGCCTGCACTCACAGACTAACCCCATCACAATAACACTTATTTGGGCATGATTTTATTCTATAAAGGCCCTGGATGAATGTTTTCTATAAGGCCTGCGCTCACAGACTAACCCTATCACAATAACACTTATTTGGGCATGATTTTATTTAATAAAGGCCCTGGATGAATGTTTTCTATAAGGCCTGCGCTCACAGACTAACCCCATCACAATAACACTTATTTGGGCATGATATTATTTAATAAAGGCCCTGGATGAATGTTTACAAAGGGCCTGCGCTCACAGACTAACCCTACACAGTAACACCTTATTGGGCATGATTTTATTTAATAGAGACCCTGGATGAATGTTTTCTATAAGGCCTGCGCTCACAGACTAACCCCATCACAATAACACTTATTTGGGCATGATTTTATTTAATAAAGGCCCTGGATGAATGTTTTCTATAAAGCCCGCGCTCACAGACTAACCTAACCTAACCTAACCTAACCTAACCTAGCCTAACCTAACCTAACCTAACCTAACCCTAACCTAACCTAACCTAACCTAACCTAACCTAACCTAGCCTAACCTAACCTAACCTAACCTAGCCTAACCTAACCTAACCCAAACCTAACCTAACCTAACCTAGCCTAACCTAACCTAACCTAACCTAACCTAACCTAACCCTAACCTTATTGGGCATGATTTTACTCTATAAAGGCCCTGGGTGACAGTTTTACACAGGGCCTGGGGTCACAGACTAACCCCATCACAATAGCACTTATTTGGGCATGTTTTATTTAATAAAGGCCCTGATTGAATGTTTTCTATAAGGCCTGCGCTCACAGACTAACCCGACACAGTAGCGCTTCATTGGGCATGATTTTATTTAATAAAGGCCCTGGAACAATGTTTTCTATAAGGCCTGCGCTCACAGACTAACCCGACACAGTAACTCTTTGTTGGGCATGATTTTACTTAATAAAGGCCCTGGAAAAATGTTTTCTATAAGGCCTGCGCTCACAGACTAACCCGACACAGTAACGCTTTATTGGGCATGATTTTATTTAATAAAGGCCCTGGAAAAAATGTTTTCTATAAGGCCTGCGCTCACAGACTAACCCGACACAGTGCGCTTCATTGGGCATGATTTTATTTAATAAAGGCCCTGGAACAATGTTTTCTATAAGGCCTGCGCTCACAGACTAACCCGACACAGTAACTCTTTGTTGGGCATGATTTTTACTTAATAAAGGCCCTGGAAAAATGTTTTCTATAAGGCCTGCGCTCACAGACTAACCCGACACAGTGCGCTTTATTGGGCATGATTTTATTTAATAAAGGCCCTGGAAAAAATGGTTTCTATAAGGCCTGCGCTCACAGACTAACCCGACACAATGCGCTTCATTGGGCATGATTTTATTTAATAAAGGCCCTGGATGACAGTTTTCTTTAAGGCCTGCGCTCACAGACTAACCCGACACATTAACGCTTTGTGGGCATGATTGTATTTAATAAAGGCCCTGGATGAATGTTTTCTATAAGGCCTGCGCTCACAGACTAACCCGACACAGTAACTCTTCATTGGGCATGATTTTATTTAATAAAGGCCCTCGATGAATGTTTTGTATAAGGCCTGCCCTCACAGACTAACCCGACACAGTAACTCTTTATTGGGCGTGATTTTATTTAATAAAGGCCCTGGAAAAATGTTTTCTATAAGGCCTGCGCTCACAGACTGACCCGACACAGTAACTCTTTATTGGGCATGATTTTATTTAATAAAGGCCCTCGATGAATGTTTTCTATAAGGCCTGCGCTCACTGACTAACCCCCGTTACAATAACACTCTTATGGGCATGATTTTATTTAATTAAGGCCCTGGATGACAGTTTTCTTTAAGGCCTACCCTCACAGACTAACCCGACACAGTAACTCTTTATTGGGCGTGATTTTATTTAATAAAGGCCCTGGAAAAATGTTTTTCTATAAGGCCTGCGCTCACAGACTAACCCGACACAGTAACGCTTTATTGGGCGTGATTTTATTTAATAAAGGCCCTCGATGAATGTTTTTCTATAAGGCCTGCGCTCACAGACTAACCCGACACAGTAACTCTTTATTGGGCGTGATTTTATTTAATAAAGGCCCTGGAAAAATGTTTTCTATAAGGCCTGCGCTCACAGACTGACCCCGACACAGTAACTCTTTATTGGGCATGATTTTATTTAATAAAGGCCCTCGATGAATGTTTTCTATAAGGCCTGCGCTCACTGACTAACCCCCGTTACAATAACACTCTTATGGGCATGATTTTATTTAATTAAGGCCCTGGATGACAGTTTTCTTTAAGGCCTACCCTCACAGACTAACCCGACACAGTAACTCTTTATTGGGCGTGATTTTATTTAATAAAGGCCCTGGAAAAATGTTTTTCTATAAGGCCTGCGCTCACAGACTAACCCGACACAGTGCGCTTTATTGGGCGTGATTTTATTTAATAAAGGCCCTGGAAAAATGTTTTCTATAAGCACTGCGCTCACTGACTAACCCCGTTACAATAACACTCTTATGGGCATGATTTTATTTAATAAAGGCCCTGGATGACAGTTTTCTTTAAGGCCTGCGCTCACAGACTAACCCGACACAGTAACTCTTTGTTGGGCATGATTTTACTTAATAAAGGCCCTGGAAAAATGTTTTCTATAAGGCCTGCGCTCACAGACTAACCCGACACAGTGCGCTTTATTGGGCATGATTTTATTTAATAAAGGCCCTGGAAAAAATGTTTTCTATAAGGCCTGCGCTCACAGACTAACCCGACACAGTGCGCTTTATTGGGCATGATTTTATTTAATAAAGGCCCTGGATAAATGTTTTCTTTAAGGCCTGCGCTCACAGACTAACCCCCGTTACAATAACACTCTTATGGGCATGATTTTATTTAATAAAGGCCCTGGATGACAGTTTTCTTTAAGGCCTGCCCTCACAGACTAACCCGACACAGTAACTCTTTATTGGGCGTGATTTTATTTAATAAAGGCCCTGGAAAAATGTTTTCTATAAGGCCTGCGCTCACAGACTAACCCGACCCATTAACTCTTTATTGGGCATGATTTTATTTAATAAAGGCCCTCGATGAATGTTTTCCATAAGGCCTGCGCTCACAGACTAACCCCGTCACAATAACACAGATTTGGGTATGATTTTATTTATTAAAGGCCCTGGATGAATGTTTTCTACAAAGGCCTGCGCTCACAGACTCGCCCGTTAA
Organism: Puntigrus tetrazona; assembly: GCF_018831695.1. Taxonomy (NCBI): domain Eukaryota; kingdom Metazoa; phylum Chordata; class Actinopteri; order Cypriniformes; family Cyprinidae; genus Puntigrus; species Puntigrus tetrazona. The sequence continues at coordinate 4,838,468 of NW_025047683.1, read as the reverse complement.
AGCAGCGACGCGCAAGGGCACGAATTTCAGAGTTTTTAGAGAAAAAAAAAAAAAAAAAAAAAAAAAAAAAAAGTTGATGTAAAAGTTGCTCCTGGGTAAACGGCCACCTCCGGGGTCGCGGTGAAATTTGAATCGTGCCCGGGAAGAGGCCTCTCGGTCGGCCTGACTCGGAGCCTCGGAGGGTATGGAAGTCGGACCTTTCCCCGAAGTTGGACTTAGTGCAATTTTCGAAACGAAAATCATCCAGGCGCATATTTCAGCCGATCTCAGCCGGGTTAAGTGCGACTTCGGACGCTTTCCCACTCGACCCGGTCTCCCTGGAGAAATTTTTTCGTTCAAAACCTAAGTCCAAACATCCAGGCGCATATTTCAGACGATCTCGGCGGGTTAAGTGCGACTTCGGGACGCTTTCCCACTCGACCCCGCCACCCTGGAGAAATTTTTTGCTTTCAAAACCTAAGTCCAAACATCCAGGCGCATATTTCAGGCGATCTCGGCGGGTTAAGTGCGACTTCGGACGCTTTCCCACTCGACCCCGCCACCCTGGAGGAAATTTTTTTGCTTTCAAAACCTAAGTCCAAACATCCAGGCGCATATTTCAGGCGATCTCGGCGGGTTAAGTGCGACTTCCCGGACGCTTTCCCACTCGACCCCGCCACCCTGGAGGATTTTTTTGCTTTCAAAACCTAAGTCCAAACATCCAGGCGCATATTTCAGCCGATCTCGGCGGGTTAAGTGCGACTTCTCGGGCGCTTCCCACTCGACCCCCTCCACCCTGGAGGTATTTTTAAGCGTTCAAAACCTAAGTCCAGACATCCAGGCGCATATTTCAGCGATCTCGGCGGGTTAAGTCGCGACTTCGGACGCTTTCCCACTCGACCCCGCCACCCTGGAGGATTTTTTTGCTTTCAAAACCTAAGTCCAAACATCCAGGCGCATATTTCAGGCGATCTCGGCGGGTTAAGTGCGACTTCGGGACGCTTTCCCCACTCGACCCCGCCACCCTGGAGGATTTTTTTGCTTTCAAAACCTAAGTCCAGACATCAGGCGCATATTTCAGCCGATCTCGGCGGGTTAAGTGCGACTTCTCGGGCGCTTTCCCCTCGACCCCCTCCACCCTGGAGGTATTTTTAAGCGTTCAAAACCTAAGTCCAGACATCCAGGCGCATATTTCAGGCGATCTCGGCGGGTTAAGTGCGACTTCCCGGGCGCTTTCCACTCGACCCCCGCCACCCTGGAGGATTTTTTTGCTTTCAAAACCTAAGTCCAAACATCCAGGCGCATATTTCAGCGATCTCGGCGGGTTAAATCGCGACTTCTCGGGCGCTTTCCCACTCGACCCCCTCCACCCTGGAGGATTTTTTAAGCGTTCAAAACCTCGTCCAGACATCCAGGCGCTCGTTACAGCCGATCAAGGCGGGTTAAGGCGACTTCTCGGACACACACATTTACGAACCCCGTGTCTGGATTTCAATTTTCCAAAGGGCCTGGGCTCACACATTAACTAACGCAGTAACACTTTAATGGGCATCGTTTTATTTCATTCTCGCCCTGGATGAATGTTTTACAAAAGGCCTGCGCTCACAGACTAACCCTACACACTAACACCTTATTGGGCATAATTTTTTTTTTTCTATAAAGGCCCTGGATGAATGTTTTCTATAAGGCCTGCGCTCACAGACTAACCCCATCACAATAACACTTATGTGGGCATGATTTTATTCTATAAAGGCCCTGGATGAATGTTTTCTATAAGGCCTGCGCTCACAGACTAACCCCATCACAATAACACTTATTTGGGCATGATTTTATTTAAAAAGGCCCTGGATGAATGTTTTCTACAAAGGCCTGCGCTCACAGACTAACCCGACACAGTAGCGCCTTATTGGGCATGATTTTATTTAATAAAGGCCCTGGAGGAATGTTTTCTATAAGGCCTGCACTCACAGACTAACCCCATCACAATAACACTTATTTGGGCATGATTTTATTCTATAAAGGCCCTGGATGAATGTTTTCTATAAGGCCTGCGCTCACAGACTAACCCTATCACAATAACACTTATTTGGGCATGATTTTATTTAATAAAGGCCCTGGATGAATGTTTTCTATAAGGCCTGCGCTCACAGACTAACCCCATCACAATAACACTTATTTGGGCATGATATTATTTAATAAAGGCCCTGGATGAATGTTTTACAAAGGGCCTGCGCTCACAGACTAACCCTACACAGTAACACCTTATTGGGCATGATTTTATTTAATAGAGACCCTGGATGAATGTTTTCTATAAGGCCTGCGCTCACAGACTAACCCCATCACAATAACACTTATTTGGGCATGATTTTATTTAATAAAGGCCCTGGATGAATGTTTTCTATAAGGCCCGCGCTCACAGACTAACCTAACCTAACCTAACCTAACCTAACCTAGCCCTACCCCTAACCTAACCTAACCTAACCTAACCTAACCTAACCTAACCTAACCTAACCTAACCTAACCTAGCCTAACCTAACCTAACCTAACCTAGCCTAACCTAACCTAACCCAAACCCTAACCTAACCTAACCTAGCCCTAACCTAACCTAACCTAACCTAACCTAACCTAACCTAACCTAACCTTATTGGGCATGATTTTACTCTATAAAGGCCCTGGGTGACAGTTTTACACAGGGCCTGGGGTCACAGACTAACCCCATCACAATAGCACTTATTTGGGCATGTTTTTATTTAATAAAGGCCCTGATTGAATGTTTTCTATAAGGCCTGCGCTCACAGACTAACCCGACACAGTGCGCTTCATTGGGCATGATTTTATTTAATAAAGGCCCTGGAACAATGTTTTCTATAAGGCCTGCGCTCACAGACTAACCCGACACAGTAACTCTTTGTTGGGCATGATTTTACTTAATAAAGGCCCTGGAAAAATGTTTTCTATAAGGCCTGCGCTCACAGACTAACCCGACACAGTGCGCTTTATTGGGCATGATTTTATTTAATAAAGGCCCTGGAAAAAATGTTTTCTATAAGGCCTGCGCTCACAGACTAACCCGACACAATGCGCTTCATTGGGCATGATTTTATTTAATAAAGGCCCTGGAACAATGTTTTCTATAAGGCCTGCGCTCACAGACTAACCCGACACAGTAACTCTTTGTTGGGCATGATTTTACTTAATAAAGGCCCTGGAAAAATGTTTTCTATAAGGCCTGCGCTCACAGACTAACCCGACACAGTGCGCTTTATTGGGCATGATTTTATTTAATAAAGGCCCTGGAAAAAATGGTTTCTATAAGGCCTGCGCTCACAGACTAACCCGACACAGTGCGCTTCATTGGGCATGATTTTATTTAATAAAGGCCCTGGATGACAGTTTTCTTTAAGGCCTGCGCTCACAGACTAACCCGACACATTGCGCTTTATTGGGCATGATTGTATTTAATAAAGGCCCTGGATGAATGTTTTCTATAAGGCCTGCGCTCACAGACTAACCCGACACAGTAACTCTTCATTGGGCATGATTTTATTTAATAAAGGCCCTCGATGAATGTTTTGTATAAGGCCTGCCCTCACAGACTAACCCGACACAGTAACTCTTTATTGGGCGTGATTTTATTTAATAAAGGCCCTGGAAAAATGTTTTCTATAAGGCCTGCGCTCACAGACTGACCCGACACAGTAACTCTTTATTGGGCATGATTTTATTTAATAAAGGCCCTCGATGAATGTTTTCTATAAGGCCTGCGCTCACTGACTAACCCCCGTTACAATAACACTCTTATGGGCATGATTTTATTTAATTAAGGCCCTGGATGACAGTTTTCTTTAAGGCCTACCCTCACAGACTAACCCGACACAGTAACTCTTTATTGGGCGTGATTTTATTTAATAAAGGCCCTGGAAAAATGTTTTCTATAAGGCCTGCGCTCACAGACTAACCCGACACAGTGCGCTTTATTGGGCGTGATTTTATTTAATAAAGGCCCTCGATGAATGTTTTCTATAAGGCCTGCGCTCACAGACTAACCCGACACAGTAACTCTTTATTGGGCGTGATTTTATTTAATAAAGGCCCTGGAAAAATGTTTTCTATAAGGCCTGCGCTCACAGACTGACCCGACACAGTAACTCTTTATTGGGCATGATTTTATTTAATAAAGGCCCTCGATGAATGTTTTCTATAAGGCCTGCGCTCACTGACTAACCCCCGTTACAATAACACTCTTATGGGCATGATTTTATTTAATTAAGGCCCTGGATGACAGTTTTCTTTAAGGCCTACCCTCACAGACTAACCCGACACAGTAACTCTTTATTGGGCGTGATTTTATTTAATAAAGGCCCTGGAAAAATGTTTTCTATAAGGCCTGCGCTCACAGACTAACCCGACACAGTAGCGCTTTATTGGGCGTGATTTTATTTAATAAAGGCCCTGGAAAAATGTTTTCTATAAGCACTGCGCTCACTGACTAACCCCGTTACAATAACACTCTTATGGGCATGATTTTATTTAATAAAGGCCCTGGATGACAGTTTTCTTTAAGGCCTGCGCTCACAGACTAACCCGACACAGTAACTCTTTGTTGGGCATGATTTCTACTTAATAAAGGCCCTGGAAAAATGTTTTCTATAAGGCCTGCGCTCACAGACTAACCCGACACAGTGCGCTTTATTGGGCATGATTTTATTTAATAAAGGCCCTGGAAAAAATGTTTTCTATAAGGCCTGCGCTCACAGACTAACCCGACACAGTGCGCTTTATTGGGCATGATTTTATTTAATAAAGGCCCTGGATAAATGTTTTCTTTAAGGCCTGCGCTCACAGACTAACCCCGTTACAATAACACTCTTATGGGCATGATTTTATTTAATAAAGGCCCTGGATGACAGTTTTCTTTAAGGCCTGCCCTCACAGACTAACCCGACACAGTAACTCTTTATTGGGCGTGATTTTATTTAATAAAGGCCCTGGAAAAATGTTTTCTATAAGGCCTGCGCTCACAGACTAACCCGACCCATTAACTCTTTATTGGGCATGATTTTATTTAATAAAGGCCCTCGATGAATGTTTTCCATAAGGCCTGCGCTCACAGACTAACCCGTCACAATAACACAGATTTGGGTATGATTTTATTTATTAAAGGCCCTGGATGAATGTTTTCTACAAAGGCCTGCGCTCACAGACTCGCCCCGTTAAAGCAGCGACGCGCAGGGCACGAATTTCAGAGTTTTTAGAGAAAAAAAAAAAAAAAAAAAAAAAAAAAAAAAAAAATTAAAGTTGATGTAAAAGTTGCTCCTGGGTAAACGGCCACCTCCGGGGTCGCGGTGAAATTTGAATCGTGCCCGGGAAGAGGCCTCTCGGTCGGCCTGACTCGGAGCCTCGGAGGTATGGAAGTCGGACCTTTCCCCGAAGTTGGACTTAGTGCAATTTTCGAAACGAAAATCATCCAGGCGCATATTTCAGCCGATCTCAGCCGGGTTAAGTGCGACTTCTCGGACGCTTTCCCACTCGACCCCGGTCTCCCTGGAGGAATTTTTTCGTTCAAAACCTAAGTCCAAACATCCAGGCGCATATTTCAGGCGATCTCGGCGGGTTAAGTGCGACTTCGGACGCTTTCCCACTCGACCCCCGCCACCCTGGAGAAATTTTTGCTTTCAAAACCTAAGTCCAAACATCCAGGCGCATATTTCAGGCGATCTCGGCGGGTTAAGTCGACTTCGGGCGCTTTCCCACTCGACCCCGCCACCCTGGAGAAATTTTTGCTTTCAAAACCTAAGTCCAAACATCCAGGCGCATATTTCAGACGATCTCGGCCGGGTTAAGTGCGACTTCCCGGACGCTTTCCCACTCGACCCCCGCCACCCTGGAGGAAATTTTTTTGCTTTCAAAACCTAAGTCCAAACATCCAGGCGCATATTTCAGCCCGATCTCGGCGGGTTAAGTCGCGACTTCTCGGGCGCTTTCCCACTCGACCCCTCCACCCTGGAGGTATTTTTAAGCGTTCAAAACCTAAGTCCAGACATCCAGGCGCATATTTCAGGCGATCTCGGCGGGTTAAGTGCGACTTCCGGACGCTTTCCCACTCGACCCCCGCCACCCTGGAGGATTTTTTTGCTTTCAAAACCTAAGTCCAAACATCCAGGCGCATATTTCAGGCGATCTCGGCGGGTTAAGTGCGACTTCCCGGGCGCTTTCCCACTCGACCCCGCCACCCTGGAGATTTTTTTGCTTTCAAAACCTAAGTCCAGACATCCAGGCGCATATTTCAGCCCGATCTCGGCGGGTTAAGTGCGACTTCTCGGGCGCTTTCCCACTCGACCCCTCCACCCTGGAGGTATTTTTAAGCGTTCAAAACCTAAGTCCAGACATCCAGGCGCATATTTCAGGCGATCTCGGCGGGTTAAGTCGACTTCCCGGACGCTTTCCCACTCGACCCCCGCCACCCTGGAGGATTTTTTTGCTTTCAAAACCTAAGTCCAAACATCCAGGCGCATATTTCAGCGATCTCGGCGGGTTAAGTCGCGACTTCTCGGGCGCTTTCCCACTCGACCCCCTCCACCCTGGAGGATTTTTAAGCGTTCAAAACCTCGTCCAGACATCCAGGCGCTCGTTACAGCCGATCAAGGCGGGTTAAGGCGACTTCTCGGACACACATTTCACGAACCCCGTGTCTGGATTTCAATTTTCCAAAGGGCCTGGGCTCACACATTAACCCCAACGCAGTAACACTTTAATGGGCATCGTTTTATTTCATTCTCGCCCTGGATGAATGTTTTACAAAGGGCCTGCGCTCACAGACTAACCCTACACTAACACCTTATTGGGCATAATTTTTTTCTATAAAGGCCCTGGATGAATGTTTTCTATAAGGCCTGCGCTCACAGACTAACCCCATCACAATAACACTTATGTGGGCATGATTTTATTCTATAAAGGCCCTGGATGAATGTTTTCTATAAGGCCTGCGCTCACAGACTAACCCCATCACAATAACACTTATTTGGGCATGATTTTATTTAAAAAGGCCCTGGATGAATGTTTTCTACAAAGGCCTGCGCTCACAGACTAACCCGACACAGTAGCGCCTTATTGGGCATGATTTTATTTAATAAAGGCCCTGGAGGAATGTTTTCTATAAGGCCTGCACTCACAGACTAACCCCATCACAATAACACTTATTTGGGCATGATTTTATTCTATAAAGGCCCTGGATGAATGTTTTCTATAAGGCCTGCGCTCACAGACTAACCCTATCACAATAACACTTATTTGGGCATGATTTTATTTAATAAAGGCCCTGGATGAATGTTTTCTATAAGGCCTGCGCTCACAGACTAACCCCATCACAATAACACTTATTTGGGCATGATATTATTTAATAAAGGCCCTGGATGAAATTTTACAAAGGGCCTGCGCTCACAGACTAACCCTACACAGTAACACCTTATTGGGCATGATTTTATTTAATAGAGACCCTGGATGAATGTTTTCTATAAGGCCTGCGCTCACAGACTAACCCCATCACAATAACACTTATTTGGGCATGATTTTATTTAATAAAGGCCCTGGATGAATGTTTTCTATAAGGCCCGCGCTCACAGACTAACCTAACCTAACCTAACCTAACCTAACCTAGCCCTAGCCTAACCTAACCTAACCTAACCTAACCTAACCTAACCTAACCTAACCTAACCTAACCTAACCTAACCTAACCTAACCTAACCTAACCTAACCTAGCCTAACCTAACCTAACCCAAACCTAACCTAACCTAACCTAGCCCTACCTAACCTAACCTAACCTAACCTAACCCTAACCTAACCTAACCTTATTGGGCATGATTTTACTCTATAAAGGCCCTGGGTGACAGTTTTACACAGGGCCTGGGGTCACAGACTAACCCCATCACAATAGCACTTATTTGGGCATGTTTTTATTTAATAAAGGCCCTGATTGAATGTTTTCTATAAGGCCTGCGCTCACAGACTAACCCGACACAGTGCGCTTCATTGGGCATGATTTTATTTAATAAAGGCCCTGGAACAATGTTTTCTATAAGGCCTGCGCTCACAGACTAACCCGACACAGTAACTCTTTGTTGGGCATGATTTTACTTAATAAAGGCCCTGGAAAAATGTTTTCTATAAGGCCTGCGCTCACAGACTAACCCGACACAGTGCGCTTTATTGGGCATGATTTTATTTAATAAAGGCCCTGGAAAAAATGTTTTCTATAAGGCCTGCGCTCACAGACTAACCCGACACAGTGCGCTTCATTGGGCATGATTTTATTTAATAAAGGCCCTGGAACAATGTTTTCTATAAGGCCTGCGCTCACAGACTAACCCGACACAGTAACTCTTTGTTGGGCATGATTTTACTTAATAAAGGCCCTGGAAAAATGTTTTCTATAAGGCCTGCGCTCACAGACTAACCCGACACAGTGCGCTTTATTGGGCATGATTTTATTTAATAAAGGCCCTGGAAAAAATGGTTTCTATAAGGCCTGCGCTCACAGACTAACCCGACACAGTGCGCTTCATTGGGCATGATTTTATTTAATAAAGGCCCTGGATGACAGTTTTCTTTAAGGCCTGCGCTCACAGACTAACCCGACACATTAACGCTTTATTGGGCATGATTGTATTTAATAAAGGCCCTGGATGAATGTTTTCTATAAGGCCTGCGCTCACAGACTAACCCGACACAGTAACTCTTCATTGGGCATGATTTTATTTAATAAAGGCCCTCGATGAATGTTTTGTATAAGGCCTGCCCTCACAGACTAACCCGACACAGTAACTCTTTATTGGGCGTGATTTTATTTAATAAAGGCCCTGGAAAAATGTTTTCTATAAGGCCTGCGCTCACAGACTGACCCGACACAGTAACTCTTTATTGGGCATGATTTTATTTAATAAAGGCCCTCGATGAATGTTTTCTATAAGGCCTGCGCTCACTGACTAACCCCCGTTACAATAACACTCTTATGGGCATGATTTTATTTAATTAAGGCCCTGGATGACAGTTTTCTTTAAGGCCTACCCTCACAGACTAACCCGACACAGTAACTCTTTATTGGGCGTGATTTTATTTAATAAAGGCCCTGGAAAAATGTTTTCTATAAGGCCTGCGCTCACAGACTAACCCGACACAGTGCGCTTTATTGGGCGTGATTTTATTTAATAAAGGCCCTCGATGAATGTTTTTCTATAAGGCCTGCGCTCACAGACTAACCCGACACAGTAACTCTTTATTGGGCGTGATTTTATTTAATAAAGGCCCTGGAAAAATGTTTTCTATAAGGCCTGCGCTCACAGACTGACCCGACACAGTAACTCTTTATTGGGCATGATTTTATTTAATAAAGGCCCTCGATGAATGTTTTCTATAAGGCCTGCGCTCACTGACTAACCCCCGTTACAATAACACTCTTATGGGCATGATTTTATTTAATTAAGGCCCTGGATGACAGTTTTCTTTAAGGCCTACCCTCACAGACTAACCCGACACAGTAACTCTTTATTGGGCGTGATTTTATTTAATAAAGGCCCTGGAAAAATGTTTTCTATAAGGCCTGCGCTCACAGACTAACCCGACACAGTAGCGCTTTATTGGGCGTGATTTTATTTAATAAAGGCCCTGGAAAAATGTTTTCTATAAGCACTGCGCTCACTGACTAACCCCGTTACAATAACACTCTTATGGGCATGATTTTATTTAATAAAGGCCCTGGATGACAGTTTTCTTTAAGGCCTGCGCTCACAGACTAACCCGACACAGTAACTCTTTGTTGGGCATGATTTTCTACTTAATAAAGGCCCTGGAAAAATGTTTTCTATAAGGCCTGCGCTCACAGACTAACCCGACACAGTAACGCTTTATTGGGCATGATTTTATTTAATAAAGGCCCTGGAAAAAATGTTTTCTATAAGGCCTGCGCTCACAGACTAACCCGACACAGTAACGCTTTATTGGGCATGATTTTATTTAATAAAGGCCCTGGATAAATGTTTTCTTTAAGGCCTGCGCTCACAGACTAACCCCCGTTACAATAACACTCTTATGGGCATGATTTTATTTAATAAAGGCCCTGGATGACAGTTTTCTTTAAGGCCTGCCCTCACAGACTAACCCGACACAGTAACTCTTTATTGGGCGTGATTTTATTTAATAAAGGCCCTGGAAAAATGTTTTTCTATAAGGCCTGCGCTCACAGACTAACCCGACCCATTAACTCTTTATTGGGCATGATTTTATTTAATAAAGGCCCTCGATGAATGTTTTCCATAAGGCCTGCGCTCACAGACTAACCCGTCACAATAACACAGATTTGGGTATGATTTTATTTATTAAAGGCCCTGGATGAATGTTTTCTACAAAGGCCTGCGCTCACAGACTCGCCCGTTAAAGCAGCGCCGCGCGCGGGGCACGAATTTCAGAGTTTTTAGAAAAAAAAAAAAAAAAAAAAAAAAAAAAAATTAAAGTTGATGTAAAAGTTGCTCCTGGGTAAGCGGCCACCTCCGGGGTCGCGGTGAAATTTGAATCGTGCCGGGAAGAGGCCTCTCGGTCGGCCTGACTCGGAGCCTCGGAGAGGTATGGAAGTCGGACCTTTCCCGAAGTTGGACTTAGTGCAATTTTGAAAGCGAAAATCATCCAGCGCATATTTCAGCCGATCTCAGCGGGTTAAGTGCGACTTCTCGGGCGCTTTCCCACTCGACCCGGCCTCCCTGGAGAAATTTTTTCGTTCAAAACCTAAGTCCAAACATCCAGGCGCATATTTCAGCCGATCTCAGCGGGTTAAGTGCGACTTCTCGGGCGCTTTCCACTCGACCCCGCCGTCCTGGAGAAATTTTTGCGTTCAAAACCTAAGTCCAAACATCCAGGCGCTTCATCCGACCGATCGAGTCCGGGTTAAGTCGCCTTCGGACGCTTTCCCACTCGACCCCGCCGTCCTGGAGAAATTTTTTCGTTCAAAACCTAAGTCCAAACATCCAGGCGCTTCATCCGACCCGATCGAGTCCGGGTTAAGTCGCCTTCGGGCGCTTTCCCACTCGACCCCGCCGTCCTGGAGGAAATTTTTTGCGTTCAAAACCTAAGTCCAAACATCCAGGCGCTTCATCCGACCCGATCGAGTCCGGGTTAAGTCGCCTTCGGACGCTTTCCCACTCGACCCCGCCGTCCTGGAGAAATTTTTTGCTTTCAAAACCTAAGTCCAGACATCCAGGCGCTTCATCCAGCCCGATCTCGGCGGGTTAAGTCGCGACTTCTCGGGCGCTTTCCCTCGACCCGGCCTCCCTGGAGAAATTTTTGCTTTCAAAACCTAAGTCCAAACATCCAGGCGCATATTTCAGGCGATCTCGGCGGGTTAAGTCACGACTTCGGACGCTTTCCCACTCGACCCCGCCACCCTGGAGAAATTTTTTGCTTTCAAAACCTAAGTCCAAACATCCAGGCGCATATTTCAGGCGATCTCGGCGGGTTAAGTGCGACTTCCGGGCGCTTTCCCACTCGACCCCGCCACCCTGGAGATTTTTTTGCTTTCAAAACCTAAGTCCAAACATCCAGGCGCATATTTCAGGCGATCTCGGCGGGTTAAGTGCGACTTCGGGCGCTTTCCCACTCGACCCCGCCACCCTGGAGGATTTTTTTGCTTTCAAAACCTAAGTCCAAACATCCAGGCGCATATTTCAGCCGATCTCGGCGGGTTAAGTGCGACTTCTCGGGCCGCGTTCCCACTCGACCCCGCCACCCTGGAGAAATTTTTTGCTTTCAAAACCTAAGTCCAAACATCCAGGCGCATATTTCAGGCGATCTCGGCGGGTTAAGTGCGACTTCGGGCGCTTTCCCACTCGACCCCGCCACCCTGGAGGATTTTTTGCTTTCAAAACCTAAGTCCAAACATCCAGGCGCATATTTCAGGCGATCTCGGCGGGTTAAGTGCGACTTCGGGCGCTTTCCCACTCGACCCCGCCACCCTGGAGGATTTTTTTGCTTTCAAAACCTAAGTCCAAACATCCAGGCGCATATTTCAGGCGATCTCGGCGGGTTAAGTCGACTTCGGGCGCTTTCCCACTCGACCCCGCCACCCTGGAGGATTTTTTTGCTTTCAAAACCTAAGTCCAAACATCCAGGCGCATATTTCAGGCGATCTCGGCGGGTTAAGTCGACTTCCCGGGCGCTTTCCCACTCGACCCCGCCACCCTGGAGGATTTTTTTTTGCTTTCAAAACCTAAGTCCAAACATCCAGGCGCATATTTCAGGCGATCTCGGCGGGTTAAGTGCGACTTCTCGGGCCAGCGTTCCCACTCGACCCCGCCACCTGGGAGGATTTTTTTGCTTTCAAAACCTAAGTCCAGACATCCAGGCGCATATTTCAGGCGATCTCGGCGGGTTAAGTGCGACTTCCCGGGCGCTTTCCCACTCGACCCGGCCTCCCTGGAGAAATTTTTTCGTTCAAAACCTAAGTCCAAACATCCAGGCGCATATTTCAGCGATCTCGGCGGGTTAAGTGCGACTTCTCGGCGCTTTCCCACTCGACCCGGCCTCCCTGGAGAAATTTTTTCGTTCAAAACCTAAGTCCAGACATCCAGGCGCATATTTCAGGCGATCTCGGCGGGTTAAGTGCGACTTCGGACGCTTTCCCACTCGACCCGGCCTCCCTGGAGAAATTTTTTCGTTCAAAACCTAAGTCCAAACATCCAGGCGCATATTTCAGCCGATCTCAGCGGGTTAAGTGCGACTTCTCGGGCGCTTTCCACTCGACCCCGCCACCCTGGAGAAATTTTTTTGTTCAAAACCTAAGTCCAAACATCCAGGCGCATATTTCAGGCGATCTCGGCGGGTTAAGTGCGACTTCGGGCGCTTTCCCACTCGACCCCGCCACCCTGGAGGATTTTTTTGCTTTCAAAACCTAAGTCCAAACATCCAGGCGCATATTTCAGAGGCGATCTCGGCGGGTTAAGTGCGACTTCCCGGACGCTTTCCCACTCGACCCCGCCACCCTGGAGGATTTTTTTGCTTTCAAAACCTAAGTCCAAACATCCAGGCGCATATTTCAGGCGATCTCGGCGGGTTAAGTGCGACTTCTCGGGCCAGCGTTCCCACTCGACCCCGCCACCCTGGAGGATTTTTTTGCTTTCAAAACCTAAGTCCAGACATCCAGGCGCATATTTCAGGCGATCTCGGCGGGTTAAGTGCGACTTCGGGCGCTTTCCCACTCGACCCGGCCTCCCTGGAGAAATTTTTTCGTTCAAAACCTAAGTCCAAACATCCAGGCGCATATTTCAGCCGATCTCGGCGGGTTAAGTGCGACTTCTCGGGCGCTTTCCCACTCGACCCGGCCTCCCTGGAGAATTTTTTCGTTCAAAACCTAAGTCCAGACATCCAGGCGCATATTTCAGGCGATCTCGGCGGGTTAAGTGCGACTTCGGACGCTTTCCCCCTCGACCCGGCCTCCCTGGAGAAATTTTTTCGTTCAAAACCTAAGTCCAAACATCCAGGCGCATATTTCAGCCGATCTCAGCGGGTTAAGTGCGACTTCTCGGGCGCTTTCCACTCGACCCGGCCTCCCTGGAGAAATTTTTTTGTTCAAAACCTAAGTCCAAACATCCAGGCGCATATTTCAGCCGATCTCAGCGGGTTAAGTGCGACTTCTCGGGCGCTTTCCCACTCGACCCGGCCTCCCTGGAGAAATTTTTTCGTTCAAAACCTAAGTCCAGACATCCAGGCGCTTCATCCAGCCGATCTCGGCCGGGTTAAGTGCGACTTCTCGGACGCTTTCCCACTCGACCCCCTCCACCCTGGAGGATTTTTTTTGCTTTCAAAACCTCCAAGTCCAAACATCCAGGCGCATATTTCAGCCGATCTCAGCGGGTTAAGTGCGACTTCTCGGGCGCTTTCCACTCGACCCGGCCTCCCTGGAGAAATTTTTTCGTTCAAAACCTAAGTCCAAACATCCAGGCGCATATTTCAGCCCGATCTCAGCGGGTTAAGTGCGACTTCTCGGGCGCTTTCCCACTCGACCCGGCCTCCCTGGAGAAATTTTTTCGTTCAAAACCTAAGTCCAGACATCCAGGCGCATATTTCAGGCGATCTCGGCGGGTTAAGTCGCGACTTCGGGCGCTTTCCCACTCGACCCCCGCCACCCTGGAGTAAATTTTTTGCTTTCAAAACCTAAGTCCAAACATCCAGGCGCATATTTCAGGCGATCTCGGCGGGTTAAGTGCGACTTCGGGCGCTTTCCCACTCGACCCGGCCTCCCTGGAGAAATTTTTTCGTTCAAAACCTAAGTCCAAACATCCAGGCGCATCTCACAGCGATCTCGGCGCGTTAAGCCCCACTTCACGGGCGCTTTCCACTCGACCCCCGCCACGGAGGTATTTTTAAGCGTTCAAAACCTAAGTCCAAACATCCAGGCGCATCTCACAGCCGATCTCGGCGCGTTAAGCCCCACTTCACGGGCGCTTTCCCCTCGACCCCGCCACCCGGAGTATTTTTAAGCGTTCAAAACCTAAGTCCAAACATCCAGGCGCATCTCACAGCGATCTCGGCGCGTTAAGCCCCACTTCACGGGCGCTTTCCCCTCGACCCCGCCACCCGGAGGTATTTTTAAGCGTTCAAAACCTAA
>NW_025047683.1:4803842-4818842 GCF_018831695.1 Puntigrus tetrazona | reverse complement strand
AGCCTCCATCAGAAGGACTTGGGCCCCGACCCGCGCCGAGAGAAGCGGTCTTCTGTCGCCACATGTCCCTCGCCGCCGTGGCCGGGCGAGGATCGGCGCTGGGCTCTTCCCTCTTCGCTCGCCGCTACTGAGGAATCCTTGTTAGTTTCTTTTCCTCCGCTTAGTAATATGCTTAAATTCAGCGGGTCGTCTCGTCTGATCTGAGTCGTTGTCGGATATGGGTTAGGGAGCGGCCGCGCGCGCTGCTGCTGCGGGCTGGCCTGAACAGGTCTCGTTCGCGCGCCGGGCAGCAGGGCGCCGAGGCGAGGCGGGCGCGAACCTCCCGTTACGCCGCGGGGCGTCCGAGGCGGAGGGCGGGAGTCCACGTCGGCGGCGGCGGAGGTGGCAGACACCCACGGGAAGCCGCCGAGAGAGGGGCGCCGCTCGGTCCCAGGCGCCTGGGGGCGCCGACCTCCCCCTCGTGGGAGGAAGCCGGGCGCTCGACTCCGCCCGAGGAGGCGTGCCCGTGGCGGTCTGCACTTGGGAGGGCGGAGGAGGCGGGGAAGCCCCCTGCGGCGCTCAGCCGCGGGACCGGAGGTCGATCGATGGAAAGCGACCCTCAGACAGGCGTGGCGGGGCGGACCGGGGCGCAAAGTGCGTTCGAAGTGTCGATGATCGATGTGTCCTGCAATTCACATTAGTTCTACGCGGCTGGCTGCGTTCTTCATCGGCCTTACGAGCGGTGATCCACCGCTAAAGTCGTACTGCGTTTGAGTTTAGCGCCGGGGCGAGGCGAACTGCACAGGCTTGTGTGGGTTCAAAAATACAAAGTCGTTCCCGGACAGGCGCCCCAGCGAGAGGGGACTTGAACCCACGGTCGAAGGCCTGCTGGGTACCCGCCGGGGTTGGCAAAGCAAAGTCTTTCAGAGGCTCGCGGCCTCGGCCCCACCCGTGCCAGGGGTGGGGCGCTCATGATAGGTTGCTCAAGCCTCCGCGGGAGGTGCGTCAAGCCTCCCAGAGAGCAGCGTTCCCTTCTCGCGGATCCCTCTCTCCGCCGTCTTAGGTTTTGTGCGGTTCTTTTGCCGTCTTGGATGTTTGGCGGCAGACCTCTCGGGCCACGGCCGCTGGAACATAGAGTAAAATAGGATAGAGGTTTTTACCCGGACGGGCGCCCCTCCTTCGCGGGAGAGACTTTGAACCACGGTCCCGGAGGCCGTGCGGGTACCCGCCAGGGCCCCGGCTCGGCCCCCCGCCGCTGGAAAGCAGGGGGGCCCGCCGAGTGCAGCGACAGTCAAGTTCTCTCGGATCTCTCTCTCTCTCTCTCCGCCTTAGGTTTTTGTGCGGTTCTTTTTGCCGTTTTGGGTTTTTGCGGCAGACCTCTCGGGCCACGGCCGCTGGATCATAAGTAAAATAGGATAGAGGTTTTTTTACCCGGACAGGCGCTCCTCCTTCGCGGGAGAGACTTTGAACCACGGTCCCGGAGGCCGTGCGGGTACCCGCCAGGGCCCGGCTCAGCCCCCGCCGCTGGAAAGCAGGGGGCCCGCCCGAGTCTGGCGACAGTCAAGTTCTCTCGGATCTCTCTCTCTCTCTCTCCGCCTTAGGTTTTTGTGCGGTTCTTTTGCCGTTTTGGGTTTTGGCGGCAGACCTCTCGAACCCACGGCCGCTGGATCATAAGTA
This sequence comes from Puntigrus tetrazona, assembly GCF_018831695.1. Taxonomy (NCBI): domain Eukaryota; kingdom Metazoa; phylum Chordata; class Actinopteri; order Cypriniformes; family Cyprinidae; genus Puntigrus; species Puntigrus tetrazona. Next base: position 4,817,186 of record NW_025047683.1, on the reverse strand, counting down.
AAATAGGATAGAGGTTTTTTTACCCCGGACGGGCGCCCCTCCTTCGCGGGAGGAGACTTTGAACCCACGGTCCCGGAGGCCGTGCGGGTACCCGCCAGGGCCCCGGCTCGGCCCCCGCGCTGGAAAGCAGGGGGCCCGCCCGAGTCAGCGACAGTCATGGCGCTCGCGGTAGGTTGCTCAAGCCTCCGCGGGAGGGCGTCAAGCCTCCCAGAGCGGCGTTCCCTTCTCGCGGATCTCTCTCTCTCCGCCGTCTTAGGTTTTGTGCGGTTCTTTTTGCCGTCTTGGGTTTTGGCGGCAGACCTCTCGGGCCACGGCCGCTGGATCATAGAGTAAAATAGGATAGAGGTTTTTACCCGGACAGGCGCCCCTCGCCAGCGGGAGAGACTTTGAACCACGGTCCCGGAGGCCGTGCGGGTACCCGCCAGGGCCCCGGCTCAGCCCCGCCGCTGGAAGCGGGGGCCGCCAGTCTGGCGACAGTCAAGTTCCTTTTTTTTTTTTTTTCTTATCGCGCTCTGCGCTTTCGCTTCGGTGCTCCGGAGAGGCGCGCGCGGGCCGCCGGCCTCTGCGCGCACACCGGGCTTGAGGCGGGGAGGTGGGCTAGGCCTCCCCGCCGAAGCGTTTCGCTTTGGATCGGGCGGGCGATAATGATCCTTCCGCCAGGTTCACCTCACGGAAACCTTATTACGACTTTTACTTCCTCTAGATAGTCAAGTTTGATCGTCTTCCCGGCGCTCCGCCCAGAGCCCGCGAGGGCCAGGCGGGGGCAGTCGAGACCTCACTAAACCATCCAATCGGTAGTAGCGGCGGGCGGTGTGTACAAAGGGCAGGGACTTAATCAGCGCGAGCTTATGACCCGCGCTTACTGGGAATTCCTCGTTGATGGGAAATAGTTTCAATCCCCAGTCCCGATCACGGCGGGGTTCAGCGGGTTACCGCGCGCCTCGGCGCAGGGTAGACACTGCGCTGATCCGCCCATTAATGGCGCAGCGTGCAGCCCGGACATCTAAGGGCATCACAGACCTGTTATTGCTCCATCTCGCGTGGCTGAGCGCCACTTGTCCCTCTAAGAAGTTTTTGGCGCCGACCCAAGTGGCGCGCCACTATTTAGCAAGCGAGTCTCGTTCGTTATCGGAATGAACCAGACAAATCGCTCCACCAACTAAAACGGCCATGCACCACCACCCACAGAATCGAGAAAGAGCTATCAATCTGTCAATCCTTTCCGTGTCCGGGCCGGGTGAGGTTTCCCGTGTTGAGTCAAATTAAGCCGCAGGCTCCACTCCTGGTGGTGCCCTTCCGTCAATTCCTTTAAGTTTCAGCTTTGCAACCATACTCCCCGGACCCAAAGACTCGTGGTTTCCATGCGCTGCCAGCGGGTCATGGGAATAACGCCGCCCGGATCGCGGGTCGGCATCGTTCTGGTCGGAACTCGGCGGTATCTGATCGTCTTGAACCTCCGACTTTCGTTCTTGATTAATGAAAACATTCTTGGCAAATGCTTTCGCTTTCGTCCGTCTTGCGCCGGTCAAGAATTTCACCTCTAGCGGCGCCAATACGAATGCCCCCGGCCGTCCCTCTTAATCATGGCTCCGGGTTCCAGAAACCCACAAAATAGAACCGGAGTCCTATTCCATTATTCCTAGCTGCGGTATTCAGCGGCGGCGCTTCGACCTGCTTTGAACACTCTAATTTTTCAAAGTAAGCGCTTTGGGCCCCTCGGACCGGACACCCAGCCAAGGGCATCCGGGCGCCTCGAGGCAGGGACCTGGGGCGGGCGGTGGCTCGCCTCTCGGCGGACCGCCAGCCAGATCCGAGATCAACTCGAGCTTTTTAACTGCAGCAACTTTAATATACGCTATTGGAGCTGGAATTACGCGGCTGCTGGCACCAGACTTGCCCTCCAATGGGTCCTCGCCCATGTGTTTAAGATCGCTCATTCCAATTACAGGGCCTCGAAAGAGACCTGTATTGTTGACCACCGTCACTACCTCTCCGAGTCGGAAATGGGTAATTTGCGCGCCTGCTGCCTTCCTTGGATGTGGTAGCCGTTTCTCAGGCTCCCCTCTCCGGAATCGAACCCTGATTCCCGTCACCCGTGGTCACCATGGTAGGCGCCTGATGTACCATCGAAAGTTGATAGGGCAGACACTCGAATGAATCGTCGCGCGCGCGGAGAGGCGGCGATCGGCCGGTTATCTAGAGTCACCAAAGGTACCGGGTCGGGGGGGCGGATCCCCCGGGGCCGGATGGGTTTTGGATCTGATAAATGCGCGCGTCCTAGCCTCCCCCCCAGCGAGAGGCGGTCGGCCGGTCGGCGCTTCGTTTGCATGTATTAGCTCTGGAATTGCCACAGTTATCCAAGTACCGGGTGGGCGATCAAAGGACCATAACTGATTTAATGAGCCATTCGCAGTTTCACTGTACCGGCCGTGTGCGCCAGACCTGCATGGCTTAATCTTTGAGACAAGCATATGTTACTGGCAGGATCAACCAGGTAACCCCTGTGGGTCGTAGGGACCAACCGGCCGAAGCGCGTTTTTGCCTACACACGGGTCTCAGTCCGCCTGAGGAGGGCCTGGGCAGACCCGCTTGGACCCTCGGCTAAGACCGGCGCTCATAGGCGCGCGCGGCTCGAACCTTCCCCGGGCGAAGTCGCCGTTTCGGGGTGGGTGGCGCTGGGATCGCGGCGGCGCTCGGAAAAGTGTGTTTCACGGGGGGGGGGTACCCGCGCGGCGTCGCCGGGGCAGCGTCGCGTTCTGCCCCTCCGCCCGCCCGGTGGCGGACCTCTGCGCTCTGACCGGCCGTCTAGGCCTCCTCCGAAGGGTTGGCGCCTTCCCTCGGGCTGGGGCCTGCTCGTAACGAGCGTCCAAATTGCCCGGCGCGGCGTGCTGTCAAAGCCCAAGCGTAAACCCATTGCGCGCCGTGCCCCTGCCAGGCACTCCCGACCCATAGCGGCCAGCGGGGCTGGCGGGTGGGGTCTAGGCTAGAAGCGCGCTTCGGCGCTCAATCGATCACGTTCGGGGCGAGGGCGCTCTCGCCGTCGAGCGTCTCTCTCTCGGCGTCTGTGTCCGTGTTTCAGGTGAAGCGTTCGATAGCTCCCTCGCCCGGGCTTCAGAAAGGTGCGTTCAAAACCTAAGTCGATATGGACTTAGTCGTTTTCGACTTTTTTCGCTCAGAGACTAAGTCCACAAAAACACGCGTTCACGAAATCGTGTACCCATGTAAAAGTTGCTCCTGTGTAGCGGCCACCTCCAGGGTCGCGGGAAAATTTGAATCATGCCGGGAGGAGGCCTCTCGGTCGGCCTGACTCGGAGCCTCGGAGGTATGGAAGTCGGACCTTTCCCGAAGTTGGACTTAGTGCAATTTTGAAGCGAAAATCATCCAGGCGCTTCATCCGACCCGATCGAGTCCGGGTTAAGTCGCCTTCCGGGCGCTTTCGCCCCCTCGACCCCGCCGTCCTGGAGAAATTTTTTCGTTCAAAACCTAAGTCCAAACATCCAGGCGCTTCATCCGACCGATCGAGTCCGGGTTAAGTCGCCTTCGGACGCTTTCCCCTCGACCCCCGCCGTCCTGGAGAATTTTTTTCGTTCAAAACCTAAGTCCAAACATTCAGGCGCTTCATCCGACCTCGAGTCCGGTTAAGTCGCCTCCGGGCGCTTTCCCACTCGACCCCGCCGTCCTGGAGAAATTTTTTCGTTCAAAACCTAAGTCCAAACATCCAGGCGCTTCATCCGACCGATCGAGTCCGGGTTAAGTCGCCTTCCGGGCGCTTTCCCTCGACCCCCGCCGTCCTGGAGAAATTTTTTCGTTCAAAACCTAAGTCCAAACATCCAGGCGCTTCATCCGACCGATCGAGTCCGGGTTAAGTCGCCTTCGGACGCTTTCCCACTCGACCCCGCCGTCCTGGAGAAATTTTTGCGTTCAAAACCTAAGTCCAAACATCCAGGCGCTTCATCCGACCGATCGAGTCCGGGTTAAGTGCGCCTTCGGGCGCTTTCCACTCGACCCCGCCGTCCTGGAGAAATTTTTGCGTTCAAAACCTAAGTCCAAACATCCAGGCGCGCTTCATCCGCCTTCCGATCGAGTCCGGGTTAAGTAAGTCCGCCTTCATCCGACCCGATCGAGCTTTAAGTCCCCTCGACCCCCCGCCGTCCTGGAGAAATTTTTGCTTTCAAAACCTAAGTCCAGACATCCAGGCGCTTCATCCAGCCGATCTCGGCGGGTTAAATCGCGACTTCTCGGGCGCTTTCCCCCTCGACCCGGTCTCCCTGGAGAAATTTTTTTCGTTCAAAACCTAAGTCCAAACATCCAGGCGCATATTTCAGGCGATCTCGGCGGGTTAAGTGCGACTTCGGGCGCTTTCCACTCGACCCCGCCACCCTGGAGAATTTTTTGCTTTCAAAACCTAAGTCCAAACATCCAGGCGCATATTTCAGGCGATCTCGGCGGGTTAAGTGCGACTTCGGGCGCTTTCCCACTCGACCCCGCCACCCTGGAGAATTTTTTTGCTTTCAAAACCTAAGTCCAAACATCCAGGCGCATATTTCAGGCGATCTCGGCGGGTTAAGTCGACTTCGGGCGCTTTCCCACTCGACCCCGCCACCCTGGAGGATTTTTTTGCTTTCAAAACCTAAGTCCAAACATCCAGGCGCATATTTCAGCCGATCTCGGCGGGTTAAGTGCGACTTCTCGGGCGCTTTCCCTCGACCCCCTCCACCCTGGAGGTATTTTTAAGCGTTCAAAACCTAAGTCCAGACATCCAGGCGCATATTTCAGGCGATCTCGGCGGGTTAAGTCGACTTCGGGCGCTTTCCCACTCGACCCCGCCACCCTGGAGGATTTTTTTGCTTTCAAAACCTAAGTCCAAACATCCAGGCGCATATTTCAGGCGATCTCGGCGGGTTAAGTCGACTTCCGGGCGCTTTCCCACTCGACCCCGCCACCCTGGAGGATTTTTTTGCTTTCAAAACCTAAGTCCAGACATCCAGGCGCATATTTCAGCGATCTCGGCGGGTTAAGTCGCGACTTCTCGGGCGCTTTCCCACTCGACCCCCTCCACCCTGGAGGTATTTTTAAGCGTTCAAAACCTAAGTCCAGACATCCAGGCGCATATTTCAGGCGATCTCGGCGGGTTAAGTGCGACTTCCCGGGCGCTTTCCCACTCGACCCCGCCACCCTGGAGGATTTTTTTGCTTTCAAAACCTAAGTCCAAACATCCAGGCGCATATTTCAGCCGATCTCGGCGGGTTAAGTCGCGACTTCTCGGGCGCTTTCCCACTCGACCCCCTCCACCCTGGAGGATTTTTTAAGCGTTCAAAACCTCGTCCAGACATCCAGGCGCTCGTTACAGCCGATCAAGGCGGGTTAAGCGACTTCTCGGACACACATTTCACGAACCCCGTGTCTGGATTTCAATTTTCCAAAGGGCCTGGGCTCACACATTAACCCTAAGCGCAGTAACACTTTAATGGGCATCGTTTTATTTCATTCTCGCCCTGGATGAATGTTTTACAAAGGCCTGCGCTCACAGACTAACCCTACACACTAACACCTTATTGGGCATAATTTTTTTTTCTATAAAGGCCCTGGATGAATGTTTTCTATAAGGCCTGCGCTCACAGACTAACCCCATCACAATAACACTTATGTGGGCATGATTTTATTCTATAAAGGCCCTGGATGAATGTTTTCTATAAGGCCTGCGCTCACAGACTAACCCCATCACAATAACACTTATTTGGGCATGATTTTATTTAAAAAGGCCCTGGATGAATATTTTCTACAAAGGCCTGCGCTCACAGACTAACCCGACACAGTAGCGCCTTATTGGGCATGATTTTATTTAATAAAGGCCCTGGAGGAATGTTTTCTATAAGGCCTGCACTCACAGACTAACCCCATCACAATAACACTTATTTGGGCATGATTTTATTCTATAAAGGCCCTGGATGAATGTTTTCTATAAGGCCTGCGCTCACAGACTAACCCTATCACAATAACACTTATTTGGGCATGATTTTATTTAATAAAGGCCCTGGATGAATGTTTTCTATAAGGCCTGCGCTCACAGACTAACCCCATCACAATAACACTTATTTGGGCATGATATTATTTAATAAAGGCCCTGGATGAATGTTTTTTACAAAGGGCCTGCGCTCACAGACTAACCCTACACAGTAACACCTTATTGGGCATGATTTTATTTAATAGAGACCCTGGATGAATGTTTTCTATAAGGCCTGCGCTCACAGACTAACCCCATCACAATAACACTTATTTGGGCATGATTTTATTTAATAAAGGCCCTGGATGAATGTTTTCTATAAGGCCCGCGCTCACAGACTAACCTAACCTAACCTAACCTAACCTAACCTAACCTAACCTAACCTAACCTAACCTAACCTAACCTAACCTAACCTAACCTAACCTAACCTAACCTAACCTAACCTAACCTAACCTAACCTAACCTAACCTAACCTAACCCTAAGCCCCTAACCTAACCTAACCTAGCCTAACCTAACCTAACCTAACCTAACCTAACCTAACCTAACCTAACCTTTTGGGCATGATTTTTACTCTATAAAGGCCCTGGGTGACAGTTTTACACAGGGCCTGGGGTCACAGACTAACCCCATCACAATAGCACTTATTTGGGCATGTTTTTATTTAATAAAGGCCCTGATTGAATGTTTTCTATAAGGCCTGCGCTCACAGACTAACCCGACACAATGCGCTTCATTGGGCATGATTTTATTTAATAAAGGCCCTGGAACAATGTTTTCTATAAGGCCTGCGCTCACAGACTAACCCGACACAGTAACTCTTTGTTGGGCATGATTTTTACTTAATAAAGGCCCTGGAAAAATGTTTTCTATAAGGCCTGCGCTCACAGACTAACCCGACACAATGCGCTTTATTGGGCATGATTTTATTTAATAAAGGCCCTGGAAAAAATGTTTTCTATAAGGCCTGCGCTCACAGACTAACCCGACACAGTGCGCTTCATTGGGCATGATTTTATTTAATAAAGGCCCTGGAACAATGTTTTCTATAAGGCCTGCGCTCACAGACTAACCCGACACAGTAACTCTTTGTTGGGCATGATTTTACTTAATAAAGGCCCTGGAAAAATGTTTTCTATAAGGCCTGCGCTCACAGACTAACCCGACACAGTAGCGCTTTGTGGGCATGATTTTATTTAATAAAGGCCCTGGAAAAAATGGTTTCTATAAGGCCTGCGCTCACAGACTAACCCGACACAGTGCGCTTCATTGGGCATGATTTTATTTAATAAAGGCCCTGGATGACAGTTTTCTTTAAGGCCTGCGCTCACAGACTAACCCGACACATTAACGCTTTATTGGGCATGATTGTATTTAATAAAGGCCCTGGATGAATGTTTTCTATAAGGCCTGCGCTCACAGACTAACCCGACACAGTAACTCTTCATTGGGCATGATTTTATTTAATAAAGGCCCTCGATGAATGTTTTGTATAAGGCCTGCCCTCACAGACTAACCCGACACAGTAACTCTTTATTGGGCGTGATTTTATTTAATAAAGGCCCTGGAAAAATGTTTTCTATAAGGCCTGCGCTCACAGACTGACCCGACACAGTAACTCTTTATTGGGCATGATTTTATTTAATAAAGGCCCTCGATGAATGTTTTCTATAAGGCCTGCGCTCACTGACTAACCCCCGTTACAATAACACTCTTATGGGCATGATTTTATTTAATTAAGGCCCTGGATGACAGTTTTCTTTAAGGCCTACCCTCACAGACTAACCCGACACAGTAACTCTTTATTGGGCGTGATTTTATTTAATAAAGGCCCTGGAAAAATGTTTTCTATAAGGCCTGCGCTCACAGACTAACCCGACACAGTGCGCTTTATTGGGCGTGATTTTATTTAATAAAGGCCCTCGATGAATGTTTTCTATAAGGCCTGCGCTCACAGACTAACCCGACACAGTAACTCTTTATTGGGCGTGATTTTATTTAATAAAGGCCCTGGAAAAATGTTTTCTATAAGGCCTGCGCTCACAGACTGACCCGACACAGTAACTCTTTATTGGGCATGATTTTATTTAATAAAGGCCCTCGATGAATGTTTTCTATAAGGCCTGCGCTCACTGACTAACCCCCGTTACAATAACACTCTTATGGGCATGATTTTATTTAATTAAGGCCCTGGATGACAGTTTTCTTTAAGGCCTACCCTCACAGACTAACCCGACACAGTAACTCTTTATTGGGCGTGATTTTATTTAATAAAGGCCCTGGAAAAATGTTTTCTATAAGGCCTGCGCTCACAGACTAACCCGACACAGTGCGCTTTATTGGGCGTGATTTTATTTAATAAAGGCCCTGGAAAAATGTTTTCTATAAGCACTGCGCTCACTGACTAACCCCGTTACAATAACACTCTTATGGGCATGATTTTATTTAATAAAGGCCCTGGATGACAGTTTTCTTTAAGGCCTGCGCTCACAGACTAACCCGACACAGTAACTCTTTGTTGGGCATGATTTTACTTAATAAAGGCCCTGGAAAAATGTTTTCTATAAGGCCTGCGCTCACAGACTAACCCGACACAGTAACGCTTTATTGGGCGTGATTTTATTTAATAAAGGCCCTGGAAAAATGTTTTCTATAAGCACTGCGCTCACAGACTAACCCGACACAGTGCGCTTTATTGGGCATGATTTTATTTAATAAAGGCCCTGGATAAATGTTTTCTTTAAGGCCTGCGCTCACAGACTAACCCCCGTTACAATAACACTCTTATGGGCATGATTTTATTTAATAAAGGCCCTGGATGACAGTTTTCTTTAAGGCCTGCCCTCACAGACTAACCCGACACAGTAACGCTTTATTGGGCATGATTTTATTTAATAAAGGCCCTGGAAAAATGTTTTTCTATAAGGCCTGCGCTCACAGACTAACCCGACCCATTAACTCTTTATTGGGCATGATTTTATTTAATAAAGGCCCTCGATGAATGTTTTCCATAAGGCCTGCGCTCACAGACTAACCCGTCACAATAACACAGATTTGGGTATGATTTTATTTATTAAAGGCCCTGGATGAATGTTTTCTACAAAGGCCTGCGCTCACAGACTCGCCCGTTAAAGCAGCGCGCGCGGGGCACGCAATTTCAGAGTTTTAGAAAAAAAAAAAAAAAAAAAAAAAAAAAAAAAAAAAAAAATTAAAGTTGTTGATGTAAAAGTTGCTCCTGGGTAAGCGGCCACCTCCGGGGTCGCGGTGAAATTTGAATCGTGCCGGGAAGAGGCCTCTCGGTCGGCCTGACTCGGAGCCTCGGAGGTATGGAAGTCGGACCTTTCCCGAAGTTGGACTTAGTGCAATTTTGAAGCGAAAATCATCAGCGCATATTTCAGCCGATCTCAGCCGGGTTAAGTCGACTTCTCGGGCGCTTTCCACTCGACCCGGCCTCCCTGGAGAAATTTTTTCGTTCAAAACCTAAGTCCAAACATCCAGGCGCATATTTCAGCCGATCTCAGCGGGTTAAGTCGACTTCTCGGGCGCTTTCCCACTCGACCCCCCGCCGTCCTGGAGAAATTTTTGCGTTCAAAACCTAAGTCCAAACATCCAGGCGCTTCATCCGACCGATCGAGTCCGGGTTAAGTCGCCTTCGGGCGCTTTCCCACTCGACCCCCCGCCGTCCTGGAGAAATTTTTTCGTTCAAAACCTAAGTCCAAACATCCAGGCGCTTCATCCGACCGATCGAGTCCGGGTTAAGTCGCCTTCGGGCGCTTTCCCACTCGACCCCCGCCGTCCTGGAGAAATTTTTGCGTTCAAAACCTAAGTCCAAACATCCAGGCGCTTCATCCGACCGATCGAGTCCGGGTTAAGTCGCCTTCGGGGCGCTTTCCCACTCGACCCCCGCCGTCCTGGAGAAATTTTTTGCTTTCAAAACCTAAGTCCAGACATCCAGGCGCTTCATCCAGCCGATCTCGGCGGGTTAAGTGTCGACTTCTCGGGCGCTTTCCCCTCGACCCGGCCTCCCTGGAGAAATTTTTGCTTTCAAAACCTAAGTCCAAACATCCAGGCGCATATTTCAGGCGATCTCGGCGGGTTAAGTGCGACTTCGGGCGCTTTCCCACTCGACCCCGCCACCCTGGAGAAATTTTTTGCTTTCAAAACCTAAGTCCAAACATCCAGGCGCATATTTCAGGCGATCTCGGCGGGTTAAGTCGACGATTCGGGGCGCTTTCCCACTCGACCCCGCCACCCTGGAGGATTTTTTTGCTTTCAAAACCTAAGTCCAAACATCCAGGCGCATATTTCAGGCGATCTCGGCGGGTTAAGTGCGACTTCGGGCGCTTTCCCACTCGACCCCGCCACCCTGGAGGATTTTTTGCTTTCAAAACCTAAGTCCAAACATCCAGGCGCATATTTCAGCCGATCTCGGCGGGTTAAGTGCGACTTCTCGGGCGCGTTCCCACTCGACCCCGCCACCCTGGAGAAATTTTTTGCTTTCAAAACCTAAGTCCAAACATCCAGGCGCATATTTCAGGCGATCTCGGCGGGTTAAGTCGACTTCCGGGCGCTTTCCCACTCGACCCCGCCACCCTGGAGGATTTTTTTGCTTTCAAAACCTAAGTCCAAACATCCAGGCGCATATTTCAGGCGATCTCGGCGGGTTAAGTGCGACTTCGGGCGCTTTCCCACTCGACCCCGCCACCCTGGAGGATTTTTTTGCTTTCAAACCTAAGTCCAAACATCCAGGCGCATATTTCAGGCGATCTCGGCGGGTTAAGTCGACTTCGGGCGCTTTCCCACTCGACCCCGCCACCCTGGAGATTTTTTTGCTTTCAAAACCTAAGTCCAAACATCCAGGCGCATATTTCAGGCGATCTCGGCGGGTTAAGTCGCGACTTCCCGGGCGCTTTCCCACTCGACCCCGCCACCCTGGAGGATTTTTTTGCTTTCAAAACCTAAGTCCAAACATCCAGGCGCATATTTCAGGCGATCTCGGCGGGTTAAGTCGACTTCTCGGGCCAGCGTTCCCACTCGACCCCGCCACCCTGGAGGATTTTTTTGCTTTCAAAACCTAAGTCCAGACATCCAGGCGCATATTTCAGGCGATCTCGGCGGGTTAAGTCGACTTCCGGACGCTTTCCCCTCGACCCGGCCTCCCTGGAGAAATTTTTTCGTTCAAAACCTAAGTCCAAACATCCAGGCGCATATTTCAGCGATCTCGGCGGGTTAAGTGCGACTCTCGGGCGCTTTCCCACTCGACCCGGCCTCCCTGGAGAAAATTTTTTCGTTCAAAACCTAAGTCCAGACATCCAGGCGCATATTTCAGGCGATCTCGGCGGGTTAAGTCGACTTCGGGCGCTTTCCCACTCGACCCGGCCTCCCTGGAGAAATTTTTTCGTTCAAAACCTAAGTCCAAACATCCAGGCGCATATTTCAGCCGATCTCAGCGGGTTAAGTGCGACTTCTCGGGCGCTTTCCCACTCGACCCCGCCACCCTGGAGAAATTTTTTTGTTCAAAACCTAAGTCCAAACATCCAGGCGCATATTTCAGGCGATCTCGGCGGGTTAAGTGCGACTTCGGGCGCTTTCCCACTCGACCCCGCCACCCTGGAGGATTTTTTTGCTTTCAAAACCTAAGTCCAAACATCCAGGCGCATATTTCAGGCGATCTCGGCGGGTTAAGTGCGACTTCGGGCGCTTTCCCACTCGACCCCGCCACCCTGGAGGATTTTTTTGCTTTCAAAACTAAGTCCAAACATCCAGGCGCATATTTCAGGCGATCTCGGCGGGTTAAGTGCGACTTCTCGGGCGCGTTCCCACTCGACCCCGCCACCCTGGAGGATTTTTTTGCTTTCAAAACCTAAGTCCAGACATCCAGGCGCATATTTCAGGCGATCTCGGCGGGTTAAGTCGACTTCCCGGGCGCTTTCCACTCGACCCGGCCTCCCTGGAGAAATTTTTTCGTTCAAAACCTAAGTCCAAACATCCAGGCGCATATTTCAGCCGATCTCGGCGGGTTAAGTGCGACTTCTCGGGCGCTTTCCCACTCGACCCGGCCTCCCTGGAGAAATTTTTTCGTTCAAAACCTAAGTCCAGACATCCAGGCGCATATTTCAGGCGATCTCGGCGGGTTAAGTCGACTTCGGGCGCTTTCCCACTCGACCCGGCCTCCCTGGAGAAATTTTTTCGTTCAAAACCTAAGTCCAAACATCCAGGCGCATATTTCAGCCGATCTCAGCGGGTTAAGTGCGACTTCTCGGGCGCTTTCCCACTCGACCCGGCCTCCCTGGAGAAATTTTTTTGTTCAAAACCTAAGTCCAAACATCCAGGCGCATATTTCAGCCGATCTCAGCGGGTTAAGTGCGACTTCTCGGGCGCTTTCCCCTCGACCCGGCCTCCCTGGAGAAATTTTTTCGTTCAAAACCTAAGTCCAGACATCCAGGCGCTTCATCCAGCCGATCTCGGCGGGTTAAGTGCGACTTCTCGGGCGCTTTCCCTCGACCCCCTCCACCCTGGAGAGATTTTTTTGCTTTCAAAACCTAAGTCCAAACATCCAGGCGCATATTTCAGCGATCTCAGCGGGTTAAGTGCGACTTCTCGGGCGCTTTCCCACTCGACCCGGCCTCCCTGGAGAAATTTTTTCGTTCAAAACCTAAGTCCAAACATCCAGGCGCATATTTCAGCGATCTCAGCGGGTTAAGTGCGACTTCTCGGGCGCTTTCCCACTCGACCCGGCCTCCCTGGAGAAATTTTTTCGTTCAAAACCTAAGTCCAGACATCCAGGCGCATATTTCAGGCGATCTCGGCGGGTTAAAGTCGACTTCGGGCGCTTTCCCACTCGACCCCGCCACCCTGGAGTAAATTTTTTGCTTTCAAAACCTAAGTCCAAACATCCAGGCGCATATTTCAGGCGATCTCGGCGGGTTAAGTCGACTTCCCGGGCGCTTTCCCTCGACCCGGCCTCCCTGGAGAAATTTTTTCGTTCAAAACCTAAGTCCAAACATCCAGGCGCATCTCACAGGCGATCTCGGCGCGTTAAGCCCCACTTCACGGGCGCTTTCCCCTCGACCCCGCCACCCGGGGTATTTTTAAGCGTTCAAAACCTAAGTCCAAACATCCAGGCGCATCTCACAGCGATCTCGGCGCGTTAAGCCCCACTTCACGGGCGCTTTCCCCTCGACCCCGCCACGGAGGTATTTTTAAGCGTTCAAAACCTAAGTCCAAACATCCAGGCGCATCTCACAGCCGATCTCGGCGCGTTAAGCCCCACTTCACGGGCGCTTTCCCTCGACCCCGCCACCCGGAGGTATTTTTAAGCGTTCAAAACCTAAGTCCAGAC
>NW_025047683.1:4786342-4796342 GCF_018831695.1 Puntigrus tetrazona | reverse complement strand
TACAAAGGGCAGGGACTTAATCAGCGCGAGCTTATGACCGCGCTTACTGGGAATTCCTCGTTGATGGGAAATAGTTTCAATCCCCAGTCCCGATCACGGCGGGGTTCAGCGGGTTACCCGCGCCTCTCGGCGCAGGGTAGACCTGCGCTGATCCGCCCATTAATGGCGCGCGCGTGCAGCCCGGACATCTAAGGGCATCACAGACCTGTTATTGCTCCATCTCGCGTGGCTGAGCGCCACTTGTCCCTCTAAAGTTTTTGGCGCCGACCCAAGTGGCGCGCCACTATTTAGCAAGCAGTCTCGTTCGTTATCGGAATGAACCAGACAAATCGCTCCACCAACTAAAACGGCCATGCACCACCACCCACAGAATCGAGAAAGAGCTATCAATCTGTCAATCCTTTCCGTGTCCGGGCGGGTGAGGTTTCCGTGTTGAGTCAAATTAAGCCGCAGGCTCCACTCCTGGTGGTGCCCTTCCGTCAATTCCTTTAAGTTTCAGCTTTGCAACCATACTCCCCGGAACCCAAAGACTCGTGGTTTCCATGCGCTGCCAGCGGGTCATGGGAATAACGCCGCCGCGGATCGCGGTCGGCATCGTTCTGGTCGGAACTACTGCGGTATCTGATCGTCTTCGAACCTCCGACTTTCGTTCTTGATTAATGAAAACATTCTTGGCAAATGCTTCGCGCTTTCGTCCGTCTTGCGCCGGTCAAAATTTCACCTCTAGCGGCGCCAATACGAATGCCCCGGCCGTCCCTCTTAATCATGGCTCCGGGTTCAGAAACCCACAAAATAGAACCGGAGTCCTATTCCATTATTCCTAGCTGCGGTATTCAGCGGCGACGCTCGGCCTGCTTTGAACACTCTAATTTTTTCAAAGTAAACGCTTTGGGCCCCTCGGACCGGACACCCAGCCAAGGGCATCCGGGGGGCGCCTCGAGGCAGGGACCTGGGACGGGCGGTGGCTCGCCTCTCGGCGGACCGCCAGCCAGATCCGAGATCAACTCGAGCTTTTTAACTGCAGCAACTTTAATATACGCTATTGGAGCTGGAATTACCGCGGCTGCTGGCACCAGACTTGCCCTCCAATGGGTCCTCGCCCATGTGTTTAAGATCGCTCATTCCAATTACAGGGCCTCGAAAGAGACCTGTATTGTTATTTTTCGTCACTACCTCTCCGAGTCGGAAATGGGTAATTTGCGCGCCTGCTGCCTTCCTTGGATGTGGTAGCCGTTTCTCAGGCTCCCTCTCCGGAATCGAACCCTGATTCCCCGTCACCCGTGGTCACCATGGTAGGCGCCTGATGTACCATCGAAAGTTGATAGGGCAGACACTCCGAATGAATAAATCGCGCGCGCCGCGGAGAAGGCGGCGATCGGCCCGAGGTTATCTAGAGTCACCAAAGGTACCGGGTCCGGGAGGACGGATCCCCCCGGGGGGCCCGGATGGGTTTTGGATCTGATAAATGCGCGCGTCCTAGCCTCCGCCCCCGCGAGGCGGTCGGCCCGGTCGGCGCTCGTTTGCATGTATTAGCTCTGGAATTGCCACAGTTATCCAAGTACCGGGTGGAGCGATCAAAGGGACCATAACTGATTTAATGAGCCATTCGCAGTTTCACTGTACCGGCCGTGTGCGCCAGACCTGCATGGCTTAATCTTTGAGACAAGCATATGTTACTGGCAGGATCAACCAGGTAACCCCCTGTGGGTCGTAGGGACCAACCGACGCGAAGCGCGTTTTTGCCTACACACGGGTCTCAGTCCGCCTGAGGAGGGGGCCTGGGCAGACCCCGCTTGGACCCTCGGCTAAGACCGGCGCTCATAGGCGGCGGCGCGGCTCGAACCTTCCCCGGCGAAGTCGCCGTTTTCGGGGTGGGTGGCGCTGGGATCGCGGCGGCGGCGCTCGGAAAAGTGTGTTTTCGGGGGCGGGGGTACCCGCGCGGCGTCGCCCGGGGCAGCGTCGCGTTCTGCCCCTCCGCCCGCCCGGTGGCGGACCTCTGCGCTCTGACCGGCCGTCTAGGCCTCCTCCGAAGGTTGGCGCCTTCCCTCGGGCTGAGGGCCTGCTCGTAACGAGCGTCCAAATTGCCCGGGCGCGGCGTGCTGTCAAAGCCCAAGCGTAAACCCCCATTGCGCCCGTGCCTGCCAGGCACTCCCGACCCATAGCGGCCAGCGGGGCTGGCGGGTGGGGTCTAGGCTAGAAGCGGCGCTTCGGCGCTCAATCGATCACGTTCCGGGCGAGGGCGCTCTCGCCGTCGAGCGTCCTCTCTCGGCGTCTGTGTCCGTGTTTCAGGTGAAGCGTTCGATAGCTCCCTCGCCCGGAGCTTCAGAAAGATTGCGTTCAAAACCTAAGTCGATATGGACTTAGTCGTTTTCGACTTTTTTCGCTCAGAGACTAAGTCCACAAAAACACGCGTTCACGAAATCGTGTACCCATGTAAAAGTTGCTCCTGTGTAGCGGCCACCTCCAGGGTCGCGGGAAAATTTGAATCATGCCGGGAGGAGGCCTCTCTCGGTCGGCCTGACTCGGAGCCTCGGAGGTATGGAAGTCGGACCTTTCCCGAAGTTGGACTTAGTGCAATTTTGAAGCGAAAATCATCCAGGCGCTTCATCCGACCGATCGAGTCCGGGTTAAGTCGCCTTCGGGCGCTTTCCCACTCGACCCCCCGCCGTCCTGGAGAAATTTTTTCGTTCAAAACCTAAGTCCAAACATCCAGGCGCTTCATCCGACCGATCGAGTCCGGGTTAAGTCGCCTTCGGACGCTTTCCCACTCGACCCCCGCCGTCCTGGAGAAATTTTTTCGTTCAAAACCTAAGTCCAAACATCCAGGCGCTTCATCCGACCGATCGAGTCCGGGTTAAGTCGCCTTCGGGCGCTTTCCCACTCGACCCCGCCGTCCTGGAGAATTTTTTCGTTCAAAACCTAAGTCCAAACATCCAGGCGCTTCATCCGACCGATCGAGTCCGGGTTAAGTCGCCTTCGGGCGCTTTCCCACTCGACCCCCCGCCGTCCTGGAGAAATTTTTTCGTTCAAAACCTAAGTCCAAACATCCAGGCGCTTCATCCGACCCGATCGAGTCCGGGTTAAGTCGCCTTCGGACGCTTTCCCCTCGACCCCGCCGTCCTGGAGAAATTTTTTCGTTCAAAACCTAAGTCCAAACATCCAGGCGCTTCATCCGACCCGATCGAGTCCGGGTTAAGTCGCCTTCGGACGCTTTCCCACTCGACCCCCGCCGTCCTGGAGGAAATTTTTTTGCGTTCAAAACCTAAGTCCAAACATCCAGGCGCTTCATCCGACCGATCGAGTCCGGGTTAAGTGCGCCTTCGGACGCTTCCCACTCGACCCCCGCCGTCCTGGAGAAATTTTTGCGTTCAAAACCTAAGTCCAAACATCCAGGCGCTTCATCCGACCGATCGAGTCCGGGTTAAGTCGCCTTCGGGCGCTTTCCCTCGACCCCCCGCCGTCCTGGAGAAATTTTTTGCTTTCAAAACCTAAGTCCAGACATCCAGGCGCTTCATCCAGCCGATCTCGGCGGGTTAAGTGCGACTTCTCGGGCGCTTTCCCTCGACCCGGTCTCCCTGGAGAAATTTTTTCGTTCAAAACCTAAGTCCAAACATCCAGGCGCATATTTCAGGCGATCTCGGCGGGTTAAGTCGACTTCGGACGCTTTCCACTCGACCCCGCCACCCTGGAGAAATTTTTTGCTTTCAAAACCTAAGTCCAAACATCCAGGCGCATATTTCAGGCGATCTCGGCGGGTTAAAGTCGACTTCGGGCGCTTTCCCACTCGACCCCGCCACCCTGGAGAAATTTTTTGCTTTCAAAACCTAAGTCCAAACATCCAGGCGCATATTTCAGGCGATCTCGGCGGGTTAAGTCGACTTCGGGCGCTTTCCCACTCGACCCCGCCACCCTGGAGGATTTTTTTGCTTTCAAAACCTAAGTCCAAACATCCAGGCGCATATTTCAGCCGATCTCGGCGGGTTAAGTGCGACTTCTCGGGCGCTTTCCCACTCGACCCCCTCCACCCTGGAGGTATTTTTAAGCGTTCAAAACCTAAGTCCAGACATCCAGGCGCATATTTCAGGCGATCTCGGCGGGTTAAGTGCGACTTCGGGCGCTTTCCACTCGACCCCGCCACCCTGGAGGATTTTTTTGCTTTCAAAACCTAAGTCCAAACATCCAGGCGCATATTTCAGGCGATCTCGGCGGGTTAAGTCGACTTCCGGGGCGCTTTCCCACTCGACCCCGCCACCCTGGAGGATTTTTTTGCTTTCAAAACCTAAGTCCAGACATCCAGGCGCATATTTCAGCCGATCTCGGCGGGTTAAGTCGCGACTTCTCGGGCGCTTTCCCACTCGACCCCTCCACCCTGGAGGTATTTTTAAGCGTTCAAAACCTAAGTCCAGACATCCAGGCGCATATTTCAGGCGATCTCGGCGGGTTAAGTCGACTTCCCGGGCGCTTTCCCACTCGACCCCGCCACCCTGGAGGATTTTTTGCTTTCAAAACCTAAGTCCAAACATCCAGGCGCATATTTCAGCCGATCTCGGCGGGTTAAGTCGCGACTTCTCGGGCGCTTTCCCACTCGACCCCTCCACCCTGGAGGATTTTTAAGCGTTCAAAACCTCGTCCAGACATCCAGGCGCTCGTTACAGCCGATCAAGGCGGGTTAAGGCGACTTCTCGGTTACACACACATTCTGAACCCCGTGTCTGGATTTCAATTTTCCAAAGGGCCTGGGCTCACACATTAACCCTAACGCAGTAACACTTTAATGGGCATCGTTTTATTTCATTCTCGCCCTGGATGAATGTTTTACAAAGGGCCTGCGCTCACAGACTAACCCTACACACTAACACCTTATTGGGCATAATTTTTTTTTTCTATAAAGGCCCTGGATGAATGTTTTCTATAAGGCCTGCGCTCACAGACTAACCCCATCACAATAACACTTATATGTGGGCATGATTTTATTCTATAAAGGCCCTGGATGAATGTTTTCTATAAGGCCTGCGCTCACAGACTAACCCCATCACAATAACACTTATTTGGGCATGATTTTATTTAAAAAAGGCCCTGGATGAATGTTTTCTACAAAGGCCTGCGCTCACAGACTAACCCGACACAGTAGCGCCTTATTGGGCATGATTTTATTTAATAAAGGCCCTGGAGGAATGTTTTCTATAAGGCCTGCACTCACAGACTAACCCCATCACAATAACACTTATTTGGGCATGATTTTATTCTATAAAGGCCCTGGATGAATGTTTTCTATAAGGCCTGCGCTCACAGACTAACCCTATCACAATAACACTTATTTGGGCATGATTTTATTTAATAAAGGCCCTGGATGAATGTTTTCTATAAGGCCTGCGCTCACAGACTAACCCCATCACAATAACACTTATTTGGGCATGATATTATTTAATAAAGGCCCTGGATGAATGTTTTACAAAGGGCCTGCGCTCACAGACTAACCCTACACAGTAACACCTTATTGGGCATGATTTTATTTAATAGAGACCCTGGATGAATGTTTTCTATAAGGCCTGCGCTCACAGACTAACCCCATCACAATAACACTTATTTGGGCATGATTTTATTTAATAAAGGCCCTGGATGAATGTTTTCTATAAGGCCCGCGCTCACAGACTAACCCTAACCTAACCTAACCTAACCTAACCTAACCTAACCTAACCTAACCTAACCTAACCTAACCTAACCTAACCCTAACCTAACCTAACCTAACCTACCCTAACCTAACCTAACCTAACCTAACCTAGCCTAACCTAACCTAAACCTAGGCCCTAACCTAACCTAACCTAACCCCTAACCTAACCTAACCTAACCTAACCTAACCTAAACCTAACCTTATTGGGCATGATTTTTACTCTATAAAGGCCCTGGGTGACAGTTTTACACAGGGCCTGGGGTCACAGACTAACCCCATCACAATAGCACTTATTTGGGCATGTTTTTATTTAATAAAGGCCCTGATTGAATGTTTTCTATAAGGCCTGCGCTCACAGACTAACCCGACACAGTAACGCTTCATTGGGCATGATTTTATTTAATAAAGGCCCTGGAACAATGTTTTCTATAAGGCCTGCGCTCACAGACTAACCCGACACAGTAACTCTTTGTTGGGCATGATTTTACTTAATAAAGGCCCTGGAAAAATGTTTTCTATAAGGCCTGCGCTCACAGACTAACCCGACACAGTAGCGCTTATTGGGCATGATTTTATTTAATAAAGGCCCTGGAAAAAATGTTTTCTATAAGGCCTGCGCTCACAGACTAACCCGACACAATGCGCTTCATTGGGCATGATTTTATTTAATAAAGGCCCTGGAACAATGTTTTCTATAAGGCCTGCGCTCACAGACTAACCCGACACAGTAACTCTTTGTTGGGCATGATTTTCTTAATAAAGGCCCTGGAAAAATGTTTTCTATAAGGCCTGCGCTCACAGACTAACCCGACACAGTGCGCTTTATTGGGCATGATTTTATTTAATAAAGGCCCTGGAAAAAATGGTTTCTATAAGGCCTGCGCTCACAGACTAACCCGACACAATGCGCTTCATTGGGCATGATTTTATTTAATAAAGGCCCTGGATGACAGTTTTCTTTAAGGCCTGCGCTCACAGACTAACCCGACACATTGCGCTTTATTGGGCATGATTGTATTTAATAAAGGCCCTGGATGAATGTTTTCTATAAGGCCTGCGCTCACAGACTAACCCGACACAGTAACTCTTCATTGGGCATGATTTTATTTAATAAAGGCCCTCGATGAATGTTTTGTATAAGGCCTGCCCTCACAGACTAACCCGACACAGTAACTCTTTATTGGGCGTGATTTTATTTAATAAAGGCCCTGGAAAAATGTTTTCTATAAGGCCTGCGCTCACAGACTGAGCCCCGACACAGTAACTCTTTATTGGGCATGATTTTATTTAATAAAGGCCCTCGATGAATGTTTTCTATAAGGCCTGCGCTCACTGACTAACCCCCGTTACAATAACACTCTTATGGGCATGATTTTATTTAATTAAGGCCCTGGATGACAGTTTTCTTTAAGGCCTACCCTCACAGACTAACCCGACACAGTAACTCTTTATTGGGCGTGATTTTATTTAATAAAGGCCCTGGAAAAATGTTTTCTATAAGGCCTGCGCTCACAGACTAACCCGACACAGTGCGCTTTATTGGGCGTGATTTTATTTAATAAAGGCCCTCGATGAATGTTTTTCTATAAGGCCTGCGCTCACAGACTAACCCGACACAGTAACTCTTTATTGGGCGTGATTTTATTTAATAAAGGCCCTGGAAAAATGTTTTCTATAAGGCCTGCGCTCACAGACTGACCCCGACACAGTAACTCTTTATTGGGCATGATTTTATTTAATAAAGGCCCTCGATGAATATTTTCTATAAGGCCTGCGCTCACTGGCTACCCCGTTACAATAACACTCTTATGGGCATGATTTTATTTAATTAAGGCCCTGGATGACAGTTTTCTTTAAGGCCTACCCTCACAGACTAACCCGACACAGTAACTCTTTATTGGGCGTGATTTTATTTAATAAAGGCCCTGGAAAAATGTTTTCTATAAGGCCTGCGCTCACAGACTAACCCGACACAGTGCGCTTTATTGGGCGTGATTTTATTTAATAAAGGCCCTGGAAAAATGTTTTCTATAAGCACTGCGCTCACTGGCTAACCCCGTTACAATAACACTCTTATGGGCATGATTTTATTTAATAAAGGCCCTGGATGACAGTTTTCTTTAAGGCCTGCGCTCACAGACTAACCCGACACAGTAACTCTTTGTTGGGCATGATTTTACTTAATAAAGGCCCTGGAAAAATGTTTTCTATAAGGCCTGCGCTCACAGACTAACCCGACACAGTGCGCTTTATTGGGCATGATTTTATTTAATAAAGGCCCTGGAAAAATGTTTTCTATAAGGCCTGCGCTCACAGACTAACCCGACACAGTGCGCTTTATTGGGCATGATTTTATTTAATAAAGGCCCTGGATAAATGTTTTCTTTAAGGCCTGCGCTCACAGACTAACCCCCGTTACAATAACACTCTTATGGGCATGATTTTATTTAATAAAGGCCCTGGATGACAGTTTTCTTTAAGGCCTGCCCTCACAGACTAACCCGACACAGTAACTCTTTATTGGGCGTGATTTTATTTAATAAAGGCCCTGGAAAAATGTTTTTCTATAAGGCCTGCGCTCACAGACTAACCCGACCCATTAACTCTTTATTGGGCATGATTTTATTTAATAAAGGCCCTCGATGAATGTTTTCCATAAGGCCTGCGCTCACAGACTAACCCGTCACAATAACACAGATTTGGGTATGATTTTATTTATTAAAGGCCCTGGATGAATGTTTTCTACAAAGGCCTGCGCTCACAGACTCGCCCGTTAAAGCAGCGGCGCGCAGCACACAATTTCAGAGTTTTTTTTAAAAAAAAAAAAAAAAAAAAAAAAAAAAAAAAAAATTAAAGTTGATGTAAAAGTTGCTCCTGGGTAAGCGGCCACCTCGGGAGTCGCGGTGAAATTTGAATCGTGCCGGGAAGAGGCCTCTCGGTCGGCCTGACTCGGAGCCTCGGAGGTATGGAAGTCGGACCTTTCCCGAAGTTGGACTTAGTGCAATTTTGAAAGCGAAAATCATCAGCGCATATTTCAGCCGATCTCAGCGGGTTAAGTGCGACTTCTCGGACGCTTTCCCACTCGACCCGGCCTCCCTGGAGAAATTTTTTCGTTCAAAACCTAAGTCCAAACATCCAGGCGCATATTTCAGCCGATCTCAGCGGGTTAAGTGCGACTTCTCGGGCGCTTTCCCTCGACCCGGCCTCCCTGGAGAATTTTTTCGTTCAAAACCTAAGTCCAAACATCCAGGCGCATATTTCAGCCGATCTCGGCGGGGTTAAGTCGACTTCTCGGGGGCGCTTTCCCACTCGACCCGGCCTCCCTGGAGAAATTTTTTCGTTCAAAACCTAAGTCCAAACATCCAGGCGCATATTTCAGCGATCTCGGCGGGTTAAGTCGACTTCTCGGGCGCTTTCCCCTCGACCCGGCCTCCCTGGAGAAATTTTTTCGTTCAAAACCTAAGTCCAAACATCCAGGCGCATATTTCAGCCGATCTCAGCGGGTTAAGTGCGACTTCTCGGGCGCTTTCCACTCGACCCGGCCTCCCTGGAGAATTTTTTT
The DNA here is from genome assembly GCF_018831695.1 of Puntigrus tetrazona. Lineage (NCBI taxonomy): Eukaryota > Metazoa > Chordata > Actinopteri > Cypriniformes > Cyprinidae > Puntigrus > Puntigrus tetrazona. The sequence goes on along the minus strand of NW_025047683.1, from coordinate 4,787,109 downwards.
GCGTTCAAAACCTAAGTCCAAAAAGGCGCATCAGCAGGCGATCTCAGCGATCGGGTTAAGTCGACTTCTCGGGCGCTTTCCCACTCGACCCGGCCTCCCTGGAGAAATTTTTTTGCTTTCAAAACCTAAGTCCAGACATCCAGGCGCTTCATCCAGCCGATCTCGGCGGGTTAAGTGCGACTTCTCGGGCGCTTTCCCACTCGACCCCTCCACCCTGGAGAAATTTTTAAGCGTTCAAAACCTAAGTCCAGACATCCAGGCGCATATTTCAGCCGATCTCAGCCGGGTTAAGTCGACTTCGGGCGCTTTCCACTCGACCCGGCCTCCCTGGAGAAATTTTTTCGTTCAAAACCTAAGTCCAAACATCCAGGCGCATATTTCAGCGATCTCGGCCGGGTTAAGTGCGACTTCTCGGGCGCTTTCCCACTCGACCCCGGCCTCCCTGGGAGAATTTTTTCGTTCAAAACCTAAGTCCAAACATCCAGGCGCATATTTCAGCGATCTCAGCCGGGTTAAGTGCGACTTCTCGGGCGCTTTCCCTCGACCCCGGCCACCCTGGAGAATTTTTTGCTTTCAAAACCTAAGTCCAACATCCAGGCGCATATTTCAGCCGATCTCAGCGGGTTAAGTCGACTTCTCGGACAATTTCCCTCGACCCGGCCTCCCTGGAGAATTTTTTTGCTTTCAAAACCTAAGTCCAGACATCCAGGCGCATATTTCAGCCGATCTCGGCGGGTTAAGTGCGACTTCTCGGGCGCTTTCCCACT
>NW_025047683.1:4778842-4781342 GCF_018831695.1 Puntigrus tetrazona | reverse complement strand
AGCGTCGGCAGGAGAAGCGCGAGAGACACTTCCCGCGGCCCGGGGGTAGCGGCAAAGTCGGGCGTGGGGGCTCTGTAAAGCCGGCGGCCCCGGCTGAGAGCCGCCTGCCACCGCTCGCCCCGGCCCTTCCTGGCCAAACCGGGCGGTCGCGGCGCACCGCCTCGGAAGAAGTGCACCCGGCGGCGGCGGCGTCGGACGGGCGGCGTTCCCGGTCAAGGGATCCGCGCACCAGCGCCCGGGCGGCGGGCCCGCCGAGCTGAATCCTCCGGGCAGGCCGTGCGGACCCCACCCGTTTACCTCTTAGCGGTTTCACGCCCTGTTGAACTCTCTCTTCAAAGTTCTTTTCAACTTTCCCTCCACGGTACTTATCGACTATCGGTCTCGTGCGGTATTTTGTATAGATGGAGTTTACCACCGCTTTGGGCTGCATTCCCAAGCAACCCGACTCCGAGAAGAACCGCGCCCGGCGGGGGGGCCTGCTACCGGCCTCACACCGTCCCGGGCTAAGCCTCCATCAGAAGGACTTGGGCCCCGACCCGCGCCCGAGAAGCGGTCTTCTGTCGCCACATGTCCCTCGCCGCCGTGGCGGGGCGGGGATTCGGCGCTGGGCTCTTCCCTCTTCGCTCGCCGCTACTGAGAATCCTTGTTAGTTTCTTTTCCTCCGCTTAGTAATATGCTTAAATTCAGCGGGTCGTCTCGTCTGATCTGAGGTCGTTTGTCGGATATGGGTTGGGAGGCGGCGCGCGCGCTGCTGCTGCGGGCTGGCCTGAACAGGTCTCGTTCGCGCGCCGGGCAGGCGCCGGCGGCGCGAGGCGGGCGCGAACCTCCCGTTACGCCGCGGGCGTCCGAGGCGGAGGGCCGGGAGTCCACGTCGGCGGGCGCGGAGGTGGAACACCCCCACGGAAGCCGCCCGAGGAGGAGGGCGCCGCTCGGTCCCAGACGCCTGGGGCGCCGACCTCCCCCCTCGTGGGAGGAAGCGGAGGCGCTCGACTCCCGCCGAGGAGGCGTGCCCGTGGCGGTCTGCACTTGGGAGGGCGGAGAGGCGGGAAGCCCCCTGCGGCGCTCAGCGCGCGGGACCGGAGGTCGATCGATGGAAGCGACCCTCAGACAGGCGTGGCCCGGGGCGGACCGGGGCGCAAAGTGCGTTCGAAGTGTCGATGATCGATGTGTCCTGCAATTCACATTAGTTCGCGGCTGGCTGCGTTCTTCATCGGCCTTACGCAGGAGCGAGTGATCCACCGCTAAAGTCGTACTGCGTTTGAGTTTAGCGCCGGGGGCGGGCCGAACTGCACAGGCTTGTGTGGGTTCAAAAATACAAAGGAGTCGTTCCCGGACAGGCGCCCCAGCGAGAGGGGACTTGAACCCACGGTCCCGAAGGCCTGCTGGGTACCGCCGGGGTTGGCAAAGCAAAGTCTTTCAGAGGCTCGCGGCCTCGGCCCCACCCGTGCCAAGGGGTGGGCGCTCATGATGAGTTGCTCAAGCCTCCGCGGGGGGTGCGTCAAGCCTCCCAGAGGCAGCGTTCCCTTCTCGCGGATCCCTCTCTCCGCCGTCTTAGGTTTTTGTGCGGTTCTTTTGCCGTCTTGGATGTTTGGCGGCAGACCTCTCGGGCCACGGCCGCTGGAACATAGAGTAAAATAGGATAGAGGTTTTTACCCGGACGGAGGCGCCCCTCCGCCAGCGGGAGAGACTTTGAACCACGGTCCCGGAGGCCGTGCGGGTACCCGCCAGGGCCCGGCTCGGCCCCCCGCGCTGGAAAGCAGGGGCCCGCCCGAGTGCAGCGACAGTCAAGTTCTCTCGGATCTCTCTCTCTCTCTCTCCGCCTTAGGTTTTGTGCGGTTCTTTTTGCCGTTTTGGGTTTTTGCGGCAGACCTCTCGGGCCACGGCCGCTGGATCATAGAGTAAAATAGGATAGAGGTTTTTTTACCCGGACAGGCGCTCCTCCTTCGCGGGAGGAGACTTTGAACCCACGGTCCCGGAGGCCGTGCGGGTACCCGCCAGGGCCCCGGCTCGGCCCCGCGCCCCCCGCGCTGGAAAGCAGGGGGCCCGCCCGAGTCTGGCGACAGTCAAGTTCTCTCGGATCTCTCTCTCTCTCCGCCTTAGGTTTTTGTGCGGTTCTTTTGCCGTTTTGGGTTTTTGGGCGGCAGACCTCTCGGGCCACGGCCGCTGGATCATAGAGTAAAATAGGATAGAGGTTTTTTTACCCGGACAGGCGCCCCTCGCCAGCGGGAGAGACTTTGAACCCACGGTCCCGGAGGCCGTGCGGGTACCCGCCAGGGCCCCGGCTCGGCCCCCCGCCGCTGGAAAGCAGGGGGGCCCGCCGAGTGCAGCGACAGTCATGGGCGCTCGCGGTAGGTTGCTCAAGCCTCCGCGGGAGGTGCGTCAAGCCTCCCAGGGGAACGGCGTTCCCTTCTCGCGGATCTCTCTCTCTCCGCTTCGTCTTAGGTTTTTGTGCGGTTCTTTTGCCGTCTTGGGTTTTGGCGGCAGACCTCTCGGGCCACGG
>NW_025047683.1:4763842-4776342 GCF_018831695.1 Puntigrus tetrazona | reverse complement strand
TAGGCCTCCTCCGAAGGTTGGCGCCTTCCCTCGGGCTGAGGGCCTGCTCGTAACGAGCGTCCAAATTGCCCGAGCGCGGCGTGCTGTCAAAGCCCAAGCGTAAACCCATTGCGCCGTGCCCCTGCCAGCACTCCCGACCATAGCGGCCAGCGGGGCTGGCGGGTGGGGTCCTAGGCTAGAAGCGCTTTCGGCGCTCAATCGATCACGTTTCGGGCGAGGGCGCTCTGCGCCGTCGAGCGTCCGTCTCTCTCGGCGTCTGTGTCCGTGTTTCAGGTGAAGCGTTCGATAGCTCCCTCGCCCGGAGCTTCAGAAAGATTGCGTTCAAAACCTAAGTCGATATGGACTTAGTCGTTTTCGACTTTTTTTCGCTCAGAGACTAAGTCCACAAAAACACGCGTTCACGAAATCGTGTACCCATGTAAAAGTTGCTCCTGTGTAAGCGGCCACCTCCAGGGTCGCGGGAAAATTTGAATCATGCCGGGAGGAGAGCCTCTCGGTCGGCCTGACTCGGAGCCTCGGAGGTATGGAAGTCGGACCTTTCCGAAGTTGGACTTAGTGCAATTTTGAAAGCGAAAAAAATCATCAGGCGCTTCATCCGACCCGATCGAGTCCGGGTTAAGTCGCCTTCGGGCGCTTTCCCACTCGACCCCGCCGTCCTGGAGGAAATTTTTTCGTTCAAAACCTAAGTCCAAACATCCAGGCGCTTCATCCGACCGATCGAGTCCGGGTTAAGTCGCCTTCGGGCGCTTTCCCACTCGACCCCGCCGTCCTGGAGAAATTTTTCGTTCAAAACCTAAGTTCAAACATCCAGGCGCTTCATCCGTCCAAACAGTCCGGGTTAAGGCGCCTTCGGACGCTTTCCGACTCGACCCCGCCGTCCTGGAGAATTTTTTCGTTCAAAACCTAAGTCCAAACATCCAGGCGCTTCATCCGACCCGATCGGGTTAAGTCGCCTTCGGACGCTTTCCACTCGACCCCGCCGTCCTGGAGAAATTTTTTCGTTCAAAACCTAAGTCCAAACATCCAGGCGCTTCATCCGACCCGATCGAGTCCGGGTTAAGTCGCCTTCGGACGCTTTCCCCTCGACCCCCGCCGTCCTGGAGAAATTTTTGCGTTCAAAACCTAAGTCCAAACATCCAGGCGCTTCATCCGACCGATCGAGTCCGGGTTAAGTCGCCTTCGGACGCTTTCCCACTCGACCCCGCCGTCCTGGAGAAATTTTTTGCGTTCAAAACCTAAGTCCAAACATCCAGGCGCTTCATCCGACCGATCGAGTCCGGGTTAAGTGCGCCTTCGGGCGCTTTCCCACTCGACCCCCGCCGTCCTGGAGAAATTTTTTGCTTTCAAAACCTAAGTCCAAACATCCAGGCGCTTCATCCAGTCCCGATCTCGGCGGGTTGGAGAAAGTAAGCGACTTCTCGGGCGCTTTCCCCTCGACCCGGTCTCCCTGGAGAAATTTTTTCGTTCAAAACCTAAGTCCAAACATCCAGGCGCATATTTCAGGCGATCTCGGCGGGTTAAGTCGACTTCCCGGGCGCTTTCCCACTCGACCCCGCCACCCTGGAGAAATTTTTTTGCTTTCAAAACCTAAGTCCAAACATCAGGCGCATATTTCAGGCGATCTCGGCGGGTTAAGTCGACTTCGGGCGCTTTCCCACTCGACCCCGCCACCCTGGAGAAATTTTTTGCTTTCAAAACCTAAGTCCAAACATCCAGGCGCATATTTCAGGCGATCTCGGCGGGTTAAGTCGACTTCCCGGGCGCTTTCCCACTCGACCCCGCCACCCTGGAGATTTTTTTGCTTTCAAAACCTAAGTCCAAACATCCAGGCGCATATTTCAGCCGATCTCGGCGGGTTAAGTCGCGACTTCTCGGGCGCTTTCCCCTCGACCCCCTCCACCCTGGAGGTATTTTTAAGCGTTCAAAACCTAAGTCCAGACATCCAGGCGCATATTTCAGAGGCGATCTCGGCGGGTTAAGTCGACTTCGGGCGCTTTCCCACTCGACCCCGCCACCCTGGAGGATTTTTTTGCTTTCAAAACCTAAGTCCAAACATCCAGGCGCATATTTCAGGCGATCTCGGCGGGTTAAGTCGACTTCCCGGGCGCTTTCCCTCGACCCCGCCACCCTGGAGAGATTTTTTTGCTTTCAAAACCTAAGTCCAGACATCCAGGCGCATATTTCAGCCCGATCTCGGCGGGTTAAAGTCGACTTCTCGGGCGCTTTCCCACTCGACCCCCTCCACCCTGGAGGTATTTTTAAGCGTTCAAAACCTAAGTCCAGACATCCAGGCGCATATTTCAGGCGATCTCGGCGGGTTAAGTGCGACTTCGGGCGCTTCCCACTCGACCCCGCCACCCTGGAGGATTTTTTGCTTTCAAAACCTAAGTCCAAACATCCAGGCGCATATTTCAGCCGATCTCGGCGGGTTAAGTCGCGACTTCTCGGGCGCTTTCCCACTCGACCCCCTCCACCCTGGAGGATTTTTAAGCGTTCAAAACCTCGTCCAGACATCCAGGCGCTCGTTACAGCCGATCAAGGCGGGTTAGGCGACTTCTCGGTTTTACACATTTACGAACCCCGTGTCTGGATTTCAATTTTCCAAAGGGCCTGGGCTCACACATTAACTAACGCAGTAACACTTTAATGGGCATCGTTTTATTTCATTCTCGCCCTGGATGAATGTTTTACAAAGGGCCTGCGCTCACAGACTAACCCTACACACTAACACCTTATTGGGCATAATTTTTTTTCTATAAAGGCCCTGGATGAATGTTTTCTATAAGGCCTGCGCTCACAGACTAACCCCATCACAATAACACTTATGTGGGCATGATTTTATTCTATAAAGGCCCTGGATGAATGTTTTCTATAAGGCCTGCGCTCACAGACTAACCCCATCACAATAACACTTATTTGGGCATGATTTTATTTAAAAAAGGCCCTGGATGAATGTTTTCTACAAAGGCCTGCGCTCACAGACTAACCCGACACAGTAGCGCCTTATTGGGCATGATTTTATTTAATAAAGGCCCTGGAGGAATGTTTTCTATAAGGCCTGCACTCACAGACTAACCCCATCACAATAACACTTATTTGGGCATGATTTTATTCTATAAAGGCCCTGGATGAATGTTTTCTATAAGGCCTGCGCTCACAGACTAACCCTATCACAATAACACTTATTTGGGCATGATTTTATTTAATAAAGGCCCTGGATGAATGTTTTCTATAAGGCCTGCGCTCACAGACTAACCCCATCACAATAACACTTATTTGGGCATGATATTATTTAATAAAGGCCCTGGATGAATGTTTACAAAGGGCCTGCGCTCACAGACTAACCCTACACAGTAACACCTTATTGGGCATGATTTTATTTAATAGAGACCCTGGATGAATGTTTTCTATAAGGCCTGCGCTCACAGACTAACCCCATCACAATAACACTTATTTGGGCATGATTTTATTTAATAAAGGCCCTGGATGAATGTTTTCTATAAGGCCCGCGCTCACAGACTAACCTAACCTAACCTAACCTAACCTAACCTAGCCTAACCTAACCTAACCTAACCTAACCTAACCTAACCTAACCTAACCTAACCTAACCTAACCTAACCTGGCCTAACCTAACCTAACCTAACCTAGCCCTAACCTAAACCCTAACTTAACCTACCTAGCCTAACCTAACCTAACCTGGCCTAACCTAACCTAACCTAACCTAACCTAACCTAACCTAACCTTATTGGGCATGATTTTACTCTATAAAGGCCTGGGTGACAGTTTTACACAGGGCCTGGGGTCACAGACTAACCCCATCACAATAGCACTTATTTGGGCATGTTTTTATTTAATAAAGGCCCTGATTGAATGTTTTCTATAAGGCCTGCGCTCACAGACTAACCCGACACAATGCGCTTCATTGGGCATGATTTTATTTAATAAAGGCCCTGGAACAATGTTTTCTATAAGGCCTGCGCTCACAGACTAACCCGACACAGTAACTCTTTGTTGGGCATGATTTTACTTAATAAAGGCCCTGGAAAAATGTTTTCTATAAGGCCTGCGCTCACAGACTAACCCGACACAATGCGCTTTATTGGGCATGATTTTATTTAATAAAGGCCCTGGAAAAAATGTTTTCTATAAGGCCTGCGCTCACAGACTAACCCGACACAATGCGCTTCATTGGGCATGATTTTATTTAATAAAGGCCCTGGAACAATGTTTTCTATAAGGCCTGCGCTCACAGACTAACCCGACACAGTAACTCTTTGTTGGGCATGATTTTACTTAATAAAGGCCCTGGAAAAATGTTTTCTATAAGGCCTGCGCTCACAGACTAACCCGACACAGTGCGCTTTATTGGGCATGATTTTATTTAATAAAGGCCCTGGAAAAAATGGTTTCTATAAGGCCTGCGCTCACAGACTAACCCGACACAGTGCGCTTCATTGGGCATGATTTTATTTAATAAAGGCCCTGGATGACAGTTTTCTTTAAGGCCTGCGCTCACAGACTAACCCGACACATTAACGCTTTATTGGGCATGATTGTATTTAATAAAGGCCCTGGATGAATGTTTTCTATAAGGCCTGCGCTCACAGACTAACCCGACACAGTAACTCTTCATTGGGCATGATTTTATTTAATAAAGGCCCTCGATGAATGTTTTGTATAAGGCCTGCCCTCACAGACTAACCCGACACAGTAACTCTTTATTGGGCGTGATTTTATTTAATAAAGGCCCTGGAAAAATGTTTTCTATAAGGCCTGCGCTCACAGACTGACCCGACACAGTAACTCTTTATTGGGCATGATTTTATTTAATAAAGGCCCTCGATGAATGTTTTCTATAAGGCCTGCGCTCACTGACTAACCCCCGTTACAATAACACTCTTATGGGCATGATTTTATTTAATTAAGGCCCTGGATGACAGTTTTCTTTAAGGCCTACCCTCACAGACTAACCCGACACAGTAACTCTTTATTGGGCGTGATTTTATTTAATAAAGGCCCTGGAAAAATGTTTTCTATAAGGCCTGCGCTCACAGACTAACCCGACACAGTGCGCTTTATTGGGCGTGATTTTATTTAATAAAGGCCCTCGATGAATGTTTTTCTATAAGGCCTGCGCTCACAGACTAACCCGACACAGTAACTCTTTATTGGGCGTGATTTTATTTAATAAAGGCCCTGGAAAAATGTTTTCTATAAGGCCTGCGCTCACAGACTGACCCGACACAGTAACTCTTTATTGGGCATGATTTTATTTAATAAAGGCCCTCGATGAATGTTTTCTATAAGGCCTGCGCTCACTGACTAACCCCCGTTACAATAACACTCTTATGGGCATGATTTTATTTAATTAAGGCCCTGGATGACAGTTTTCTTTAAGGCCTACCCTCACAGACTAACCCGACACAGTAACTCTTTATTGGGCGTGATTTTATTTAATAAAGGCCCTGGAAAAATGTTTTCTATAAGGCCTGCGCTCACAGACTAACCCGACACAGTAGCGCTTTATTGGGCGTGATTTTATTTAATAAAGGCCCTGGAAAAATGTTTTCTATAAGCACTGCGCTCACTGACTAACCCCGTTACAATAACACTCTTATGGGCATGATTTTATTTAATAAAGGCCCTGGATGACAGTTTTCTTTAAGGCCTGCGCTCACAGACTAACCCGACACAGTAACTCTTTGTTGGGCATGATTTTCTACTTAATAAAGGCCCTGGAAAAATGTTTTCTATAAGGCCTGCGCTCACAGACTAACCCGACACAGTAGCGCTTTGTGGGCATGATTTTATTTAATAAAGGCCCTGGAAAAAATGTTTTCTATAAGGCCTGCGCTCACAGACTAACCCGACACAGTGCGCTTTATTGGGCATGATTTTATTTAATAAAGGCCCTGGATAAATGTTTTCTTTAAGGCCTGCGCTCACAGACTAACCCCGTTACAATAACACTCTTATGGGCATGATTTTATTTAATAAAGGCCCTGGATGACAGTTTTCTTTAAGGCCTGCCCTCACAGACTAACCCGACACAGTAACTCTTTATTGGGCGTGATTTTATTTAATAAAGGCCCTGGAAAAATGTTTTCTATAAGGCCTGCGCTCACAGACTAACCCGACCCATTAACTCTTTATTGGGCATGATTTTATTTAATAAAGGCCCTCGATGAATGTTTTCCATAAGGCCTGCGCTCACAGACTAACCCGTCACAATAACACAGATTTGGGTATGATTTTATTTATTAAAGGCCCTGGATGAATGTTTTCTACAAGGCCTGCGCTCACAGACTCGCCCGTTAAAGCAGCGGCGCGCAGGGCTGCAATTTCAGAGTTTTTAGAAAAAAAAAAAAAAAAAAAAAAAAAAAAAAAAAAAAAAAAATTAAAGTTGATGTAAAAGTTGCTCCTGGGTAAGCGGCCACCTCCGGGGTCGCGGTGAAATTTGAATCGTGCCGGGAAGAGGCCTCTCGGTCGGCCTGACTCGGAGCCTCGGAGTATGGTATGGAAGTCGGACCTTTCCCGAAGTTGGACTTAGTGCAATTTTGAAGCGAAAATCATCCAGCGCATATTTCAGCCGATCTCAGCGGGTTAAGTGCGACTTCTCGGGCGCTTTCCACTCGACCCGGCCTCCCTGGAGAAATTTTTTCGTTCAAAACCTAAGTCCAAACATCCAGGCGCATATTTCAGCGATCTCTCAGCGGGTTAAGTGCGACTTCTCGGGCGCTTTCCCCTCGACCCCCGCCGTCCTGGAGAAATTTTTGCGTTCAAAACCTAAGTCCAAACATCCAGGCGCTTCATCCGACCGATCGAGTCCGGGTTAAGTCGCCTTCGGGCGCTTTCCCACTGACCCCCCGCCGTCCTGGAGAAATTTTTTCGTTCAAAACCTAAGTCCAAACATCCAGGCGCTTCATCCGACCCGATCGAGTCCGGGTTAAGTCGCCTTCGGGCGCTTTCCCCCTCGACCCCCGCCGTCCTGGAGAAATTTTTGCGTTCAAAACCTAAGTCCAAACATCCAGGCGCTTCATCCGACCCGATCGAGTCCGGGTTAAGTCGCCTTTCGGGCGCTTTCCTCGACCCCCCGCCGTCCTGGAGAAATTTTTTGCTTTCAAAACCTAAGTCCAGACATCCAGGCGCTTCATCCAGCGATCTCGGCGGGTTAAGTCGCGACTTCTCGGGCGCTTTCCCACTCGACCCGGCCTCCCTGGAGAAATTTTTGCTTTCAAAACCTAAGTCCAAACATCCAGGCGCATATTTCAGGCGATCTCGGCGGGTTAAGTCGACTTCGGGCGCTTTCCCACTCGACCCCGCCACCCTGGAGAAATTTTTTGCTTTCAAAACCTAAGTCCAAACATCCAGGCGCATATTTCAGGCGATCTCGGCGGGTTAAGTGCGACTTCGGGCGCTTTCCCACTCGACCCCGCCACCCTGGAGATTTTTTTGCTTTCAAAACCTAAGTCCAAACATCCAGGCGCATATTTCAGGCGATCTCGGCGGGTTAAGTGCGACTTCGGGCGCTTTCCCACTCGACCCCCGCCACCCTGGAGGATTTTTTTGCTTTCAAAACCTAAGTCCAAACATCCAGGCGCATATTTCAGCCGATCTCGGCGGGTTAAGTGCGACTTCTCGGGCGCGTTCCCACTCGACCCCGCCACCCTGGAGAAATTTTTTGCTTTCAAAACCTAAGTCCAAACATCCAGGCGCATATTTCAGGCGATCTCGGCGGGTTAAGTCGACTTCCGGGCGCTTTCCCACTCGACCCCGCCACCCTGGAGGATTTTTTGCTTTCAAAACCTAAGTCCAAACATCCAGGCGCATATTTCAGACGATCTCGGCGGGTTAAGTGCGACTTCCGGGCGCTTTCCCACTCGACCCCGCCACCCTGGAGGATTTTTTTGCTTTCAAAACCTAAGTCCAAACATCCAGGCGCATATTTCAGGCGATCTCGGCGGGTTAAGTGCGACTTCCGGACGCTTTCCCACTCGACCCCGCCACCCTGGAGGATTTTTTGCTTTCAAAACCTAAGTCCAAACATCCAGGCGCATATTTCAGACGATCTCGGCGGGTTAAGTGCGACTTTCGGGCGCTTTCCCACTCGACCCCGCCACCCTGGAGATTTTTTTGCTTTCAAAACCTAAGTCCAAACATCCAGGCGCATATTTCAGGCGATCTCGGCGGGTTAAGTGCGACTTCTCGGGAATGGCGTTCCCCCTCGACCCCGCCACCCTGGAGGATTTTTTTGCTTTCAAAACCTAAGTCCAGACATCCAGGCGCATATTTCAGGCGATCTCGGCGGGTTAAGTGCGACTTCGGGCGCTTTCCCACTCGACCCGGCCTCCCTGGAGAAATTTTTTCGTTCAAAACCTAAGTCCAAACATCCAGGCGCATATTTCAGCCGATCTCGGCGGGTTAAGTCGCGACTTCTCGGGCCTTTCCCACTCGACCCGGCCTCCCTGGAGAAATTTTTTCGTTCAAAACCTAAGTCCAGACATCCAGGCGCATATTTCAGGCGATCTCGGCGGGTTAAGTCGACGACTTCGGGCGCTTTCCACTCGACCCGGCCTCCCTGGAGAAATTTTTTCGTTCAAAACCTAAGTCCAAACATCCAGGCGCATATTTCAGCCGATCTCAGCGGGTTAAGTCGACTTCTCGGGCGCTTTCCACTCGACCCCGCCACCCTGGAGAAATTTTTTTGTTCAAAACCTAAGTCCAAACATCCAGGCGCATATTTCAGGCGATCTCGGCGGGTTAAGTGCGACTTCGGGCGCTTTCCCACTCGACCCCGCCACCCTGGAGGATTTTTTGCTTTCAAAACCTAAGTCCAAACATCCAGGCGCATATTTCAGGCGATCTCGGCGGGTTAAGTGCGACTTCGGGCGCTTTCCCACTCGACCCCGCCACCCTGGAGGATTTTTTTGCTTTCAAAACCTAAGTCCAAACATCCAGGCGCATATTTCAGGCGATCTCGGCGGGTTAAGTGCGACTTCTCGGGACGCGTTCCCACTCGACCCCGCCACCCTGGAGATTTTTTTGCTTTCAAAACCTAAGTCCAGACATCCAGGCGCATATTTCAGGCGATCTCGGCGGGTTAAGTGCGACTTCCCGGGCGCTTTCCCACTCGACCCGGCCTCCCTGGAGAAATTTTTTCGTTCAAAACCTAAGTCCAAACATCCAGGCGCATATTTCAGCGATCTCGGCGGGTTAAGTCGACTTCTCGGGCGCTTTCCCACTCGACCCGGCCTCCCTGGAGAAATTTTTTCGTTCAAAACCTAAGTCCAGACATCCAGGCGCATATTTCAGAGCGATCTCGGCGGGTTAAGTGCGACTTCCCGGGCGCTTTCCCTCGACCCGGCCTCCCTGGAGAAATTTTTTCGTTCAAAACCTAAGTCCAAACATCCAGGCGCATATTTCAGCCGATCTCAGCGGGTTAAGTGCGACTTCTCGGGCGCTTTCCTCGACCCGGCCTCCCTGGAGAAATTTTTTTGTTCAAAACCTAAGTCCAAACATCCAGGCGCATATTTCAGCCGATCTCAGCGGGTTAAGTGCGACTTCTCGGGCGCTTTCCACTCGACCCGGCCTCCCTGGAGAAATTTTTTCGTTCAAAACCTAAGTCCAGACATCCAGGCGCTTCATCCAGCCGATCTCGGCGGGTTAAGTGCGACTTCTCGGGCGCTTTCCCTCGACCCCCTCCACCCTGGAGGATTTTTTTGCTTTCAAAACCTAAGTCCAAACATCCAGGCGCATATTTCAGCCGATCTCAGCGGGTTAAGTGCGACTTCTCGGGCGCTTTCCCACTCGACCCGGCCTCCCTGGAGAAATTTTTTCGTTCAAAACCTAAGTCCAAACATCCAGGCGCATATTTCAGCCCGATCTCAGCGGGTTAAGTGCGACTTCTCGGGCGCTTTCCCACTCGACCCGGCCTCCCTGGAGAATTTTTTTCGTTCAAAACCTAAGTCCAGACATCCAGGCGCATATTTCAGGCGATCTCGGCGGGTTAAGTCGCGACTTCGGGCGCTTTCCCTCGACCCCGCCACCCTGGAGTAAATTTTTTGCTTTCAAAACCTAAGTCCAAACATCCAGGCGCATATTTCAGGCGATCTCGGCGGGTTAAGTGCGACTTCGGGCGCTTCCCACTCGACCCGGCCTCCCTGGAGAAATTTTTTCGTTCAAAACCTAAGTCCAAACATCCAGGCGCATCTCACGGCGATCTCGGCGCGTTAAGCCCCACTTCACGGGCGCTTCCCCCTCGACCCCGCCACCCGGGGTATTTTTAAGCGTTCAAAACCTAAGTCCAAACATCCAGGCGCATCTCACAGCCGATCTCGGCGCGTTAAGCCCCACTTCACGGGCGCTTTCCCCTCGACCCCGCCACCGGAGGTATTTTTAAGCGTTCAAAACCTAAGTCCAAACATCCAGGCGCATCTCACGGCGATCTCGGCGCGTTAAGCCCCACTTCACAGGCGCTTTCCCTCGACCCCGCCACGGAGGTATTTTTAAGCGTTCAAAACCTAAGTCCAGACATCCAGGCGCATCTCACAGCCGATCTCGGCGCGTTAAGCCCACTTCACGGGCGCTTTCCCCTCGACCCGCCACGGAGGTATTTTTAAGCGTTCAAAACCTAAGTCCAAACATCCAGGCGCATCTCACGGCGATCTCGGCGCGTTAAGCCCCACTTCACGGGCGCTTTCCCCTCGACCCCGCCACCCGGAGGTATTTTTAAGCGTTCAAAACCTAAGTCCAAACATCCAGGCGCATCTCACAGCGATCTCGGCGCGTTAAGCCCCACTTCACGGGCGCTTTCCCTCGACCCCGCCACCCGGAGGTATTTTTAAGCGTTCAAAACCTAAGTCCAAACATCCAGGCGCATCTCACAGCCCATCAAGGCGGGTTAAGCGCCACTTCTCGAGACAGCGCACCTTCACGAACCCCCGAGCTCATCTCAGCCTTACAGACATCAGGCCCTGCTCACGACCGATCCCGCCGGCACACCTCGCCCTCTCGGGCATCACCTCCGAAAAAGCCTCCCGTGGGTTCTCCGAGGACCACACCTGTTCTCCGTTCGTGCCGGTACTCCCACTATTAAGCGGGGTCACTATCTCAGCACAACCGCGCTCTCAAAGAACCGTGCCACTGGTACCCCCCATCGACTTAGGTTTTGGAGGGTTTTTCTTCGGAGAGAGCCCGCCGGCTCCCCGTCCGACCAGTCAGCCCTCTCTCGGGCGGCCCTCTCCGCCGTTCCTCGGTTCCTCTCCGCCACTGGTACCCCCCATCGACTTAGGTTTTGGAGGGTTTTTCTTCGGAGAGGGCTGCGCCGGCTCCCCGTCCGGCCGAGTCAGCCCTCTCTCGGGCGGCCCTCTCCGCCGTTCCTCGGTTCCTCTCCGCCACTGGTACCCCCATCGACTTAGGTTTTGGAGGTTTTTTTCTTCGGAGAGGGAGCTGCGCCGGCTCCCCGTCCGACCGAGTCAGCCCTCTCTCGGGGCGGCCCTCTCCGCCGTTCCTCGGTTCCTCTCCGCCACTGGTACCCCCCATCGACTTAGGTTTTGGAGGTTTTTCTTCGGGAGGGGCTGCCGGCTCCCCGTCCGACCGAATCCGCCCCTCCGCCGGCTCGGACTCTGCCCCTCTCCGCCTGCCACTCTCTCCGCTCCACTGGTACCCCCGCGGCGGAGGAGGAAGTATGCCAGCCAGTCGCCCGGCTGGGCCTCCTCCTCGGACCGACAAAGATTGGATCTAGGGATGACTTTCAATGGATCGCAGCGAGTGAGCTGCTCTGCCACTACGAAACCTGACCCAGAATCAGGTCGTCTACGAGTCATTTTGCACCACATTCTCCACAAACTCGGTGTTTTTGGTCTGAAGTGGGGCGGCGCTCGTTCGGCCGCACCCGGTCCAGTCTAAATGCGGCTCTCCTCACGCGCCCGGAGGCTGGCGGCTATCCGTGGCCAATCGAAGTACCGCGGCGCAGCGGTATCGTTGCCTCTTGGGCGGGATTCTGACTTAGAAGGCGTTCAGTCATAATCCGCAGATGGTAACCGCACCAGTGGCTTCTCAGCCAAGCACTGCGCGCAAATGTCTGAACCTGCGGTTCCTCTCGTACTGAGCAGGATTACTATTGCAGCGGCGTTGTATCAGTAGAAGTAAAACTAACCTGTCTCACGGCGGTCTAAACCCAGCTCACGTTCCTATTGGTGGGTGAACAATCCAGCGGCTTGGTGAATTCTGCTTCACAATGATAGGAAGAGCCGACATCGAAGGATCAAAAAGCGGCGTCGCTATGAGCGGCAGCGCCACAAGCCAGTTATCCCTGTGGTAACTTTTCTGACACCTCCTGCTTAAAACCCAAAAGCCAGAAGGATCGTGAGGCCCGCTTTCACGGTCCGTACTCATACTGAAAATCAAGATCAAGCGAGCTTTTGCCCTTCTGCTCCAGCGGGAGGTTTCTGTCCTCCTGAGCTCGCCTTAGGACACCTGCGTTACCGTTTGACAGGTGT
>NW_025047683.1:4758464-4763742 GCF_018831695.1 Puntigrus tetrazona | reverse complement strand
AAACCTAAGTCAAACATCCAGGCGCTTCATCCGACCGATCGAGTCCGGGTTAAGTCGCCTTCCCGGACGCTTTCCCACTCGACCCCGCCGTCCTGGAGAAATTTTTTCGCGTTCAAAACCTAAGTCCAAACATCCAGGCGCTTCATCCGACCGATCTCGAGTCCGGGTTAAGTGCGCCTTCGGACGCTTTCCCCTCGACCCCGCCGTCCTGGAGAATTTTTTGCTTTCAAAACCTAAGTCCAAACATCCAGGCGCTTCATCCAGGCGATCGGCGGGTTAAGTCGACTTCCCGGGCGCTTTCCCACTCGACCCCGCCACCCTGGAGAAATTTTTGCTTTCAAAACCTAAGTCCAAACATCCAGGCGCATATTTCAGGCGATCTCGGCGGGTTAAGTCGACTTCCCGGGCGCTTTCCACTCGACCCCGCCACCCTGGAGGAAATTTTTTGCTTTCAAAACCTAATCTCGGCGGGTTAAGTCACTTCCAAACAGCGCATATTTCAGCGATCTCGGCGGGTTAAGTGCGACCGGACGCTTTCCACTCGACCCCGCCACCCTGGAGATTTTTTTGCTTTCAAAACCTAAGTCCAAACATCCAGGCGCATATTTCAGAGCGATCTCGGCGGGTTAAGTCGACTTCGGACGCTTTCCCCTCGACCCCGCCACCCTGGAGATTTTTTTGCTTTCAAAACCTAAGTCCAAACATCCAGGCGCATATTTCATCTCGGCGATCTCGGCGGGTTAAGTCCAAACACGACTTCGGGCGGCTTTCCCACTCGACCCCGCCACCCTGGAGGATTTTTTGCTTTCAAAACCTAAGTCCAAACATCAGGCGCATATTTCAGGCGATCTCGGCGGGTTAAAGTGCGACTTCGGGCGCCTTTCCCACTCGACCCCCGCCACCCTGGAGAGATTTTTTTGCTTTCAAAACCTAAGTCCAAACATCCAGGCGCATATTTCAGGCGATCTCGGCGGGTTAAGTCGACTTCCCGGGCGCTTTCCCACTCGACCCCGCCACCCTGGAGGATTTTTTGCTTTTTCAAACCTAAGTCCAAACATCCAGGCGCATATTTCAGGCGATCTCGGCGGGTTAAGTCGACTTCCCGGGCGCTTTCCACTCGACCCCGCCACCCTGGAGGATTTTTTTGCTTTCAAAACCTAAGTCCAAACATCCAGGCGCATATTTCAGGCGATCTCGGCGGGTTAAGTCGCGACTTCTCGGGCCAGCGTTCCCACTCGACCCCGCCACCCTGGAGGATTTTTGCTTTCAAAACCTAAGTCCAGACATCCAGGCGCATATTTCCAGACGATCTCGGCGGGTTAAGTCGACTTCGGGCGCTTTCCACTCGACCCGGCCTCCCTGGAGAAATTTTTTCGTTCAAAACCTAAGTCCAAACATCCAGGCGCATATTTCAGCGATCTCGGCGGGTTAAGTGCGACTTCTCGGGCGCTTTCCCACTCGACCCGGCCTCCCTGGAGAAATTTTTTCGTTCAAAACCTAAGTCCAGACATCAGGCGCATATTTCAGGCGATCTCGGCGGGTTAAGTCGACTTCGGGCGCTTTCCCACTCGACCCGGCCTCCCTGGAGAAATTTTTTCGTTCAAAACCTAAGTCCAAACATCCAGGCGCATATTTCAGCCGATCTCAGCGGGTTAAGTGCGACTTCTCGGGCGCTTTCCCCTCGACCCCGCCACCCTGGAGAAATTTTTTTGTTCAAAACCTAAGTCCAAACATCCAGGCGCATATTTCAGGCGATCTCGGCGGGTTAAGTGCGACTTCGGGCGCTTTCCCACTCGACCCCGCCACCCTGGAGGATTTTTTTGCTTTCAAAACCTAAGTCCAAACATCAGGCGCATATTTCAGGCGATCTCGGCGGGTTAAGTCGACTTCGGGCGCTTTCCCTCGACCCCGCCACCCTGGAGAGATTTTTTTGCTTTCAAAACCTAAGTCCAAACATCCAGGCGCATATTTCAGGCGATCTCGGCGGGTTAAGTGCGACTTCTCGGACGCGTTCCCACTCGACCCCGCCACCCTGGAGGATTTTTTTGCTTTCAAAACCTAAGTCCAGACATCCAGGCGCATATTTCAGGCGATCTCGGCGGGTTAAGTCGACTTCGGGCGCTTTCCCACTCGACCCGGCCTCCCTGGAGAAATTTTTTCGTTCAAAACCTAAGTCCAAACATCCAGGCGCATATTTCAGCGATCTCGGCCGGGTTAAGTGCGACTTCTCGGGCGCTTTCCCACTCGACCCGGCCTCCCTGGAGAGAATTTTTTCGTTCAAAACCTAAGTCCAGACATCCAGGCGCATATTTCCAGGCGATCTCGGGCGGGTTAAGTGCGACTTCCCGGACGCTTTCCCTCGACCCGGCCTCCCTGGAGAATTTTTTCGTTCAAAACCTAAGTCCAAACATCCAGGCGCATATTTCAGCCGATCTCAGCCGGGTTAAGTGCGACTTCTCGGGCGCTTTCCACTCGACCCGGCCTCCCTGGAGAAATTTTTTTGTTCAAAACCTAAGTCCAAACATCCAGGCGCATATTTCAGCCGATCTCAGCGGGTTAAGTCGACTTCTCGGGCGCTTTCCCCTCGACCCGGCCTCCCTGGAGAAATTTTTTCGTTCAAAACCTAAGTCCAGACATCCAGGCGCGCTTCATCCAGCCGATCTCGGCGGGTTAAGTCACGACTTCTCGGGCGCTTTCCCCTCGACCCCTCCACCCTGGAGGATTTTTTTTTGCTTTCAAAACCTAAGTCCAAACATCCAGGCGCATATTTCAGCCGATCTCAGCCGGGTTAAGTCGACTTCTCGGGCGCTTTCCCT
Organism: Puntigrus tetrazona; assembly: GCF_018831695.1. Lineage (NCBI taxonomy): Eukaryota > Metazoa > Chordata > Actinopteri > Cypriniformes > Cyprinidae > Puntigrus > Puntigrus tetrazona. The sequence continues at coordinate 4,760,926 of NW_025047683.1, read as the reverse complement.
CGACCCGGCCTCCCTGGAGAAATTTTTTCGTTCAAAACCTAAGTCCAAACATCCAGGCGCATATTTCAGCGATCTCAGCGGGTTAAGTCGACTTCTCGGGCGCTTTCCCTCGACCCGGCCTCCCTGGAGAAATTTTTTCGTTCAAAACCTAAGTCCAGACATCCAGGCGCATATTTCAGGCGATCTCGGCGGGTTAAGTCGACTTTCGGGCGCTTTCCCACTCGACCCCCGCCACCCTGGAGTAAATTTTTTTGCTTTCAAAACCTAAGTCCAAACATCCAGGCGCATATTTCAGGCGATCTCGGCGGGTTAAGTCGACTTCGGGCGCTTTCCCCTCGACCCGGCCTCCCTGGAGAAATTTTTTCGTTCAAAACCTAAGTCCAAACATCCAGGCGCATCTCACAGCCGATCTCGGCGCGTTAAGCCCCACTTCACGGGCGCTTTCCCCTCGACCCCGCCACGGAGTATTTTTAAGCGTTCAAAACCTAAGTCCAAACATCCAGGCGCATCTCACAGGCCGATCTCGGCGCGTTAAGCCCCACTTCACGGGCGCTTTCCCCTCGACCCCGCCACGGAGTATTTTTAAGCGTTCAAAACCTAAGTCCAAACATCCAGGCGCATCTCACAGCCGATCTCGGCGCGTTAAGCCCCACTTCACGGGCGCTTTCCCCTCGACCCCGCCACGGAGGTATTTTTAAGCGTTCAAAACCTAAGTCCAGACATCCAGGCGCATCTCACAGCGATCTCGGCGCGTTAAGCCCCACTTCACGGGCGCTTTCCCCTCGACCCCGCCACCCGGAGTATTTTTAAGCGTTCAAAACCTAAGTCCAAACATCCAGGCGCATCTCACAGCGATCTCGGCGCGTTAAGCCCCACTTCACGGGCGCTTTCCCACTCGACCCCGCCACGGGAGTATTTTTAAGCGTTCAAAACCTAAGTCCAAACATCCAGGCGCATCTCACAGCCGATCTCGGCGCGTTAAGCCCCACTTCACGAGGCGCTTTCCCCCTCGACCCCGCCACCCGGAGTATTTTTAAGCGTTCAAAACCTAAGTCCAAACATCCAGGCGCATCTCACAGCCCATCAAGGCGGGTTAAGCGCCACTTCTCGAGACAGCGCACCTTCACGACCCCCGAGCTCATCTCAGCCTTACAGACATCAGGCCCTGCTCACGACCGATCCCGCCCCGGCACACCTCGCCCTCTCGGGCATCACCTCCGAAAAGCCTCCCGTAGGGTTCTCAGAGGACCCACACCTGTTCTCCGTTCGTGCCGGTACTCCCACTATTAAGCCGGGGTCACTATCTCAGCACAACCGCGCTCTCAAAAGAACCGTGCCACTGGTACCCCCCATCGACTTAGGTTTTGGAGGTTTTTCTTCTTCGGAGAGGCCGCCGGCTCCCCGTCCGACCGGAGTCAGCCCTCTCTCGGGGCGGCCCTCTCCGCCGTTCCTCGGTTCCTCTCCGCCACTGGTACCCCCCATCGACTTAGGTTTTGGAGGTTTTTCTTCGGAGAGGGCTCGCCGGCTCCCCCGTCCGACCGAGTCAGCCCTCTCTCGGGGCGGCCCTCTCCGCCGTTCCCTCGGTTCCTCTCCGCCACTGGTACCCCCCATCGACTTAGGTTTTGGAGGGGTTTTTTTTTCTTCGGAGAGGGCTCGCCGGCTCCCCGTCCGGCCGAGTCAGCCCTCTCTCGGGGCGGCCCTCTCCGCCGTTCCCTCGGTTCCTCTCCGCCACTGGTACCCCCCATCGACTTAGGTTTTGGAGGGGTTTTTTTTTCTTCCGGAGAGGGCGCGCGGCTCCCCGTCCGGCCGAATCCGCCCCTCCGCCCGGCTCGGACTCTGCCCCTCTCCGCCTGCCACTCTCTCCGCTCCACTGGTACCCCCGGCGGGGAGGAGAGTATGCCAGCCGAGTCGCCCGGCTGGGCCTCCTCCTCGGACCGACAAAGGTGGATCTAGGGATGACTTTCAATGGATGCATGGCGAGTGAGCTGCTCTGCCACTCTGAAACCCTGACCCAGAATCAGGTCGTCTCACGAGTCATTTTGCACCACATTCTCCACAAACTCGGTGTTTTTGGTCTGAAGTGGGGCGGCGCTCGTTCGGCGCACCCGGTCCAGTCTCGTGCGGCTCTCCTCACGCGCCCGGGTGTGGCGGCTATCCGTGCCAATCGAAGTACGCGGCGCAGCGGTATCGTTGCCTCTTAGGCGGGATTCTGACTTAGAGGCGTTCAGTCATAATCCGCAGATGGTAACCGCACCAGTGGCTTCTCAGCCAAGCACACGCGCAAATGTCTGAACCTGCGGTTCCTCTCGTACTGAGCAGGATTACTATTGCAGCGGCGTTGTATCAGTAAAGTAAAACTAACCTGTCTCACGACGGTCTAAACCCAGCTCACGTTCCTATTGGTGGGTGAACAATCCAGCGCTTGGTGAATTCTGCTTCACAATGATAGGAAGAGCCGACAT
>NW_025047683.1:4740964-4753464 GCF_018831695.1 Puntigrus tetrazona | reverse complement strand
TGAACCACGGTCCCGGAGGCCGTGCGGGTACCCGCCAGGGCCCGGCTCGGCCCCCCCGCGCTGGAAAGCAGGGGCCCGCCGAGTCAGCGACAGTCATGGCGCTCGCGGTAGGTTGCTCAAGCCTCCGCGGAGGTGCGTCAAGCCTCCCAGGGGCGGCGTTCCCTTCTCGCGGATCTCTCTCTCTCCGCCGTCTTAGGTTTTTGTGCGGTTCTTTTTGCCGTCTTGGGTTTTGGCGGCAGACCTCTCGGGCCCACGGCCGCTGGATCATAAGTAAAATAGGATAGAGGTTTTTACCCCGGACAGGCGCCCCTCCTTGCGGGAGAGACTTTGAACCACGGTCCCGGAGGCCGTGCGGGTACCCGCCAGGGCCCGGCTCAGCCCCCGCCGCTGGAAGCGGGGGCCGCCAGTCTGGCGACAGTCAAGTTCCCTTTTTTTTTTCTTCTCGCGCTCTGCGCTTCCGCTTCGGTGCTCCGGAGGAGGCGCGCGCGGGCCGCCCGGCCTCTGCGCGCACCGGGCTTGAGGCGGGGAGGTGGGCTAGGCCTCCCCGCCCGGGCGATTTCGCTTTGGATCGGGCGGGCGATGTGATCCTTCCGCGGGTTCACCTCACGGAAACCTTATTACGACTTTTACTTCCTCTAGATAGTCAAGTTTGATCGTCTTCCCGGCGCTCCGCCCAGAGCCCATGAGGGCCCGGGCGAGGCAGTCCGAGACCTCACTAAACCATCCAATCGGTAGTAGCGGCGGGCGGTGTGTACAAAGGGCAGGGACTTAATCAGCGCGAGCTTATGACCGCGCTTACTGGGAATTCCTCGTTGATGGGAAATAGTTTCAATCCCCAGTCCCGATCACGGCGGGGTTCAGCGGGTTACCGCGCCTCGGCGCAGAGTGAGACTGCGCTGATCCGCCCATTATGGCGCGCGTGCAGCCCGGACATCTAAGGGCATCACAGACCTGTTATTGCTCCATCTCGCGTGGCTGAGCGCCACTTGTCCCTCTAAGAAGTTTTTGGCGCCGACCCAAGTGGCGCGCCACTATTTTGCAAGCGGAGTCTCGTTCGTTATCGGAATGAACCAGACAAATCGCTCCACCAACTAAGAACGGCCATGCACCACCACCCACAGAATCGAGAAAGAGCTATCAATCTGTCAATCCTTTCCGTGTCCGGGCCGGGTGAGGTTTCCCGTGTTGAGTCAAATTAAGCCGCAGGCTCCACTCCTGGTGGTGCCCTTCCGTCAATTCCTTTAAGTTTCAGCTTTGCAACCATACTCCCCCCGGAACCCAAAGACTCGTGGTTTCCCCATGCGCTGCCAGCGGGTCATGGGAATAACGCGCCGGATCGCGGGTCGGCATCGTTCTGATCGGAACTCGGCGGTATCTGATCGTCTTGAACCTCCGACTTTCGTTCTTGATTAATGAAAACATTCTTGGCAAATGCTTTCGCTTACCGTCCGTCTTGCGCGGTCAGAATTTCACCTCTAAGCGGCGCCAATCACGAATGCCCCGGCCGTCCCTCTTAATCATGGCTCCGGGTTCCAGAAACCCACAAAATAGAACCGGAGTCCTATTCCATTATTCCTAGCTGCGGTATTCAGCGGCGACGCTCGGCCTGCTTTGAACACTCTAATTTTTCAAAGTAAGCGCTTTGGGCCCCTCGGACCGGACACCCAGCCAAGGGCATCCGGGCGCCTCGAGGGAGGACCTGGGGCGGGCGGTGGCTCGCCTCTCGGCGGACCGCCAGCCAGATCCGAGATCAACTCGAGCTTTTAACTGCAGCAACTTTAATATATCGCTATTGGAGCTGGAATTACGCGGCTGCTGGCACCAGACTTGCCCTCCAATGGGTCCTCGCCCATGTGTTTAAGATCGCTCATTCCAATTACAGGGCCTCGAAAGAGACCTGTATTGTTGACCACCGTCACTACCTCTCCGAGTCGGAAATGGGTAATTTGCGCGCCTGCTGCCTTCCTTGGATGTGGTAGCCGTTTCTCAGGCTCCCTCTCCGGAATCGAACCCTGATTCCCCGTCACCCGTGGTCACCATGGTAGGCGCCTGATGTACCATCGAAAGTTGATAGGGCAGACACTCGAATGAGATAAATCGCGCGCGCGGAAGAAGCGGCGATCGGCCGAGTTATCTAGAGTCACCAAAGGTACCGGGTCGGGAGGGCGGATCCCCGGGGCCGGATGGGTTTTGGATCTGATAAATGCACGCGTCCCTAGCCTCCCGCCCCCCGCGAGGAGAGGCGGTCGGCCCGGTCGGCGCTCGTTTGCATGTATTAGCTCTGGAATTGCCACAGTTATCCAAGTACCGGGTGGAGCGATCAAAGGGACCATAACTGATTTAATGAGCCATTCGCAGTTTCACTGTACCGGCCGTGTGCGCCAGACCTGCATGGCTTAATCTTTGAGACAAGCATATGTTACTGGCAGGATCAACCAGGTAACCCCTGTGGTCGTAGGGACCAACCGACGCGAAGCGCGTTTTTGCCTACACACGGGTCTCAGTCCGCCTGAGGAGGGGGCCTGGGCAGACCCCGCTTGGACCCTCGGCTAAGACCGGCCGCTCATAGGGGCGACGCGCGGCTCGAACCTTCCCCGGCGAAGTCGCCGTTTTCGGGGTGGGTGGCGCTGGGATCGCGGCGGCGGCGCTCGGAAAAGTGTGTTTCACGGGGGCGGGGTACCGCGCGCGGCGTCGCCGGGGCAGCGTCGCGTTCTGCCCCTCACGCCCGCCCGGTGGCGGACCTCTGCGCTCTGACCGGCCGTCTAGGCCTCCTCCGAAAGGTTGGCGCCTTCCCTCGGGCTGAGGGCCTGCTCGTAACGAGCGTCCAAATTGCCGGGCGCGGCGTGCTGTCAAAGCCCAAGCGTAAACCCATTGCGCGCCGTGCCCCTGCCAGGCACTCCCGACCCATAGCGGCCAGCGGGGCTGGCGAGGTGGGGTCCTAGGCTAGAAGCGCTTTCGGCGCTCAATCGATCACGTTTCGGGCGAGGGCGCTCGCCGTCGAGCGTCTCTCTCTCGGCGTCTGTGTCCGTGTTTCAGGTGAAGCGTTCGATAGCTCCCTCGCCCGGAGCTTCAGAAAGATTGCGTTCAAAACCTAAGTCGATATGGACTTAGTCGTTTTTCGACTTTTTTCGCTCAGAGACTAAGTCCACAAAAACACGCGTTCACGAAATCGTGTACCCATGTAAAAGTTGCTCCTGTGTAGCGGCCACCTCCAGGGTCGCGGGAAAATTTGAATCATGCCGGGAGGAGGCCTCTCGGTCGGCCTGACTCGGAGCCTCGGAGGTATGGAAGTCGGACCTTTCCCGAAGTTGGACTTAGTGCAATTTTGAAGCGAAAATCATCCAGGCGCTTCATCCGCCCGATCGAGTCGGGTTAAGTCGCCTTCGGGCGCTTTCCCACTCGACCCCCGCCGTCCTGGAGAATTTTTTCGTTCAAAACCTAAGTCCAAACATCCAGGCGCTTCATCCGACCGATCGAGTCCGGGTTAAGTCGCCTTCGGACGCTTTCCCACTCGACCCCGCCGTCCTGGAGAAATTTTTTCGTTCAAAACCTAAGTCCAAACATCCAGGCGCTTCATCCGACCGATCGAGTCCGGGTTAAGTCGCCTTCGGGCGCTTTCCACTCGACCCCGCCGTCCTGGAGAAAATTTTTTCGTTCAAAACCTAAGTCCAAACATCCAGGCGCTTCATCCGACCGATCGAGTCCGGGTTAAGTCGCCTTCGGGCGCTTTCCCACTCGACCCCCCGCCGTCCTGGAGAATTTTTTCGTTCAAAACCTAAGTCCAAACATCCAGGCGCTTCATCCGACCGATCGAGTCCGGGTTAAGTCGCCTTCGGACGCTTTCCCACTCGACCCCGCCGTCGTCCTGGAGAAATTTTTTCGTTCAAAACCTAAGTCCAAACATCCAGGCGCTTCATCCGACCGATCGAGTCCGGGTTAAGTCGCCTTCGGACGCTTTCCCCTCGACCCCCCGCCGTCCTGGAGAAATTTTTGCGTTCAAAACCTAAGTCCAAACATCCAGGCGCTTCATCCGACCGATCGAGTCCGGGTTAAGTGCGCCGCCCCGGGCGCTTTCCCCACTCGACCCCGCCGTCCTGGAGAAATTTTTGCGTTCAAAACCTAAGTCCAAACATCCAGGCGCTTCATCCGACCGATCGAGTCCGGGTTAAGTCGCCTTCGGGCGCTTTCCCACTCGACCCCGCCGTCCTGGAGAAATTTTTTGCTTTCAAAACCTAAGTCCAGACATCCAGGCGCTTCATCCAGCGATCTCGGCGGGTTAAGTCGCGACTTCTCGGGCGCTTTCCCCTCGACCCGGTCTCCCTGGAGAAATTTTTTTCGTTCAAAACCTAAGTCCAAACATCCAGGCGCGCATATTTCAGGCGATCTCGGCGGGTTAAGTCGACTTCGGGCGCTTTCCCTCGACCCCGCCACCCTGGAGAAATTTTTTGCTTTCAAAACCTAAGTCCAAACATCCAGGCGCATATTTCAGGCGATCTCGGCGGGTTAAGTCGACTTCGGGCGCTTTCCCCTCGACCCCGCCACCCTGGAGAAATTTTTTGCTTTCAAAACCTAAGTCCAAACATCCAGGCGCATATTTCAGGCGATCTCGGCGGGTTAAGTCGACTTTCGGGCGCTTTCCACTCGACCCCGCCACCCTGGAGATTTTTTTGCTTTCAAAACCTAAGTCCAAACATCCAGGCGCATATTTCAGCGATCTCGGCGGGTTAAGTCGCGACTTCTCGGGCGCTTTCCCCTCGACCCCCTCCACCCTGGAGGTATTTTTAAGCGTTCAAAACCTAAGTCCAGACATCCAGGCGCATATTTCAGGCGATCTCGGCGGGTTAAGTCGACTTCCCGGGCGCTTTCCCACTCGACCCCGCCACCCTGGAGAGATTTTTTTGCTTTCAAAACCTAAGTCCAAACATCCAGGCGCATATTTCAGGCGATCTCGGCGGGTTAAGTCGACTTCCCGGGCGCTTCCCCCCTCGACCCCGCCACCCTGGAGATTTTTTTGCTTTCAAAACCTAAGTCCAGACATCCAGGCGCATATTTCAGCCCGATCTCGGCGGGTTAAGTCGCGACTTCTCGGGCGCTTTCCACTCGACCCCCTCCACCCTGGAGGTATTTTTAAGCGTTCAAAACCTAAGTCCAGACATCCAGGCGCATATTTCAGGCGATCTCGGCGGGTTAAGTCGACTTCGGGCGCTTTCCCACTCGACCCCGCCACCCTGGAGGATTTTTTTGCTTTCAAAACCTAAGTCCAAACATCCAGGCGCATATTTCAGCCGATCTCGGCGGGTTAAGTCGCGACTTCTCGGGCGCTTTCCCTCGACCCCCTCACCCTGGAGGATTTTTAAGCGTTCAAACTAACCTCGTCCAGACATCCAGGCGCTCGTTACAGCCGATCAAGGCGGGTTAAGGCGACTTCTCGGACACACATTTCACGAACCCCGTGTCTGGATTTCAATTTTCCAAAGGGCCTGGGCTCACACATTAACCCCAGCGCAGTAACACTTTAATGGGCATCGTTTTATTTCATTCTCGCCCTGGATGAATGTTTTACAAAGGGCCTGCGCTCACAGACTAACCCTACACACTAACACCTTATTGGGCATAATTTTTTTCTATAAAGGCCCTGGATGAATGTTTTCTATAAGGCCTGCGCTCACAGACTAACCCCATCACAATAACACTTATGTGGGCATGATTTTATTCTATAAAGGCCCTGGATGAATGTTTTCTATAAGGCCTGCGCTCACAGACTAACCCCATCACAATAACACTTATTTGGGCATGATTTTATTTAAAAAAGGCCCTGGATGAATGTTTTCTACAAAGGCCTGCGCTCACAGACTAACCCGACACAGTTAGCGCCTTATTGGGCATGATTTTATTTAATAAAGGCCCTGGAGGAATGTTTTCTATAAGGCCTGCACTCACAGACTAACCCCATCACAATAACACTTATTTGGGCATGATTTTATTCTATAAAGGCCCTGGATGAATGTTTTCTATAAGGCCTGCGCTCACAGACTAACCCTATCACAATAACACTTATTTGGGCATGATTTTATTTAATAAAGGCCCTGGATGAATGTTTTCTATAAGGCCTGCGCTCACAGACTAACCCCATCACAATAACACTTATTTGGGCATGATATTATTTAATAAAGGCCCTGGATGAATGTTTTACAAAGGGCCTGCGCTCACAGACTAACCCTACACAGTAACACCTTATTGGGCATGATTTTATTTAATAGAGACCCTGGATGAATGTTTTCTATAAGGCCTGCGCTCACAGACTAACCCCATCACAATAACACTTATTTGGGCATGATTTTATTTAATAAAGGCCCTGGATGAATGTTTTCTATAAGGCCCGCGCTCACAGACTAACCTAACCTAACCTAACCTAACCTAACCTAACCTAACCTAACCTAACCTAACCTAACCTAACCTAACCTAACCTAACCTAACCTAACCTAACCTAACCTAACCTAGCCTAACCTAACCTAACCTAACCTAAGCCTAACCTAACCTAACCCTAAGCCTAACCTAACCTAACCTAGCCTAACCTAACCTAACCTAACCTAACCTAACCTAACCTAACCTTATTGGGCATGATTTTTACTCTATAAAGGCCTGGGTGACAGTTTTACACAGGGCCTGGGGTCACAGACTAACCCCATCACAATAGCACTTATTTGGGCATGTTTTTATTTAATAAAGGCCTGATTGAATGTTTTCTATAAGGCCTGCGCTCACAGACTAACCCGACACAGTAGCGCTTCATTGGGCATGATTTTATTTAATAAAGGCCCTGGAACAATGTTTTCTATAAGGCCTGCGCTCACAGACTAACCCGACACAGTAACTCTTTGTTGGGCATGATTTTACTTAATAAAGGCCCTGGAAAAATGTTTTCTATAAGGCCTGCGCTCACAGACTAACCCGACACAGTGCGCTTTGTGGGCATGATTTTATTTAATAAAGGCCCTGGAAAAAATGTTTTCTATAAGGCCTGCGCTCACAGACTAACCCGACACAAGTGCGCTTCATTGGGCATGATTTTATTTAATAAAGGCCCTGGAACAATGTTTTCTATAAGGCCTGCGCTCACAGACTAACCCGACACAGTAACTCTTTGTTGGGCATGATTTTACTTAATAAAGGCCCTGGAAAAATGTTTTCTATAAGGCCTGCGCTCACAGACTAACCCGACACAGTAGCGCTTTATTGGGCATGATTTTATTTAATAAAGGCCCTGGAAAAAATGGTTTCTATAAGGCCTGCGCTCACAGACTAACCCGACACAGTAGCGCTTCATTGGGCATGATTTTATTTAATAAAGGCCCTGGATGACAGTTTTCTTTAAGGCCTGCGCTCACAGACTAACCCGACACATTGCGCTTTATTGGGCATGATTGTATTTAATAAAGGCCCTGGATGAATGTTTTCTATAAGGCCTGCGCTCACAGACTAACCCGACACAGTAACTCTTCATTGGGCATGATTTTATTTAATAAAGGCCCTCGATGAATGTTTTGTATAAGGCCTGCCCTCACAGACTAACCCGACACAGTAACTCTTTATTGGGCGTGATTTTATTTAATAAAGGCCCTGGAAAAATGTTTTCTATAAGGCCTGCGCTCACAGACTGACCCGACACAGTAACTCTTTATTGGGCATGATTTTATTTAATAAAGGCCCTCGATGAATGTTTTCTATAAGGCCTGCGCTCACTGGCTAACCCCGTTACAATAACACTCTTATGGGCATGATTTTATTTAATTAAGGCCCTGGATGACAGTTTTCTTTAAGGCCTACCCTCACAGACTAACCCGACACAGTAACTCTTTATTGGGCGTGATTTTATTTAATAAAGGCCCTGGAAAAATGTTTTCTATAAGGCCTGCGCTCACAGACTAACCCGACACAAGTGCGCTTTATTGGGCGTGATTTTATTTAATAAAGGCCCTCTCGATGAATGTTTTTCTATAAGGCCTGCGCTCACAGACTAACCCGACACAGTAACTCTTTATTGGGCGTGATTTTATTTAATAAAGGCCCTGGAAAAATGTTTTCTATAAGGCCTGCGCTCACAGACTGACCCGACACAGTAACTCTTTATTGGGCATGATTTTATTTAATAAAGGCCCTCGATGAATGTTTTCTATAAGGCCTGCGCTCACTGGCTAACCCCGTTACAATAACACTCTTATGGGCATGATTTTATTTAATTAAGGCCCTGGATGACAGTTTTCTTTAAGGCCTACCCTCACAGACTAACCCGACACAGTAACTCTTTATTGGGCGTGATTTTATTTAATAAAGGCCCTGGAAAAATGTTTTCTATAAGGCCTGCGCTCACAGACTAACCCGACACAATGCGCTTTATTGGGCGTGATTTTATTTAATAAAGGCCCTGGAAAAATGTTTTCTATAAGCACTGCGCTCACTGGCTAACCCCGTTACAATAACACTCTTATGGGCATGATTTTATTTAATAAAGGCCCTGGATGACAGTTTTCTTTAAGGCCTGCGCTCACAGACTAACCCGACACAGTAACTCTTTGTTGGGCATGATTTTTTACTTAATAAAGGCCCTGGAAAAATGTTTTCTATAAGGCCTGCGCTCACAGACTAACCCGACACAGTAGCGCTTTATTGGGCATGATTTTATTTAATAAAGGCCCTGGAAAAAATGTTTTCTATAAGGCCTGCGCTCACAGACTAACCCGACACAGTGCGCTTTTTGTGGGCATGATTTTATTTAATAAAGGCCCTGGATAAATGTTTTCTTTAAGGCCTGCGCTCACAGACTAACCCCGTTACAATAACACTCTTATGGGCATGATTTTATTTAATAAAGGCCCTGGATGACAGTTTTCTTTAAGGCCTGCCCTCACAGACTAACCCGACACAGTAACTCTTTATTGGGCGTGATTTTATTTAATAAAGGCCCTGGAAAAATGTTTTTCTATAAGGCCTGCGCTCACAGACTAACCCGACCCATTAACTCTTTATTGGGCATGATTTTATTTAATAAAGGCCCTCGATGAATGTTTTCCATAAGGCCTGCGCTCACAGACTAACCCGTCACAATAACACAGATTTGGGTATGATTTTATTTATTAAAGGCCCTGGATGAATGTTTTCTACACAAGGCCTGCGCTCACACAGACTCGCCCGTTAAAGCAGCGGCGCGCGGGGCACGAATTTCAGAGTTTTAGAAAAAAAAGAAAAAAAAAAAAAAAAAAAAAAAAAAAAAAATTAAAGTTGATGTAAAAGTTGCTCCTGGGTAAGCGGCCACCTCCGGAGTCGCGGTGAAATTTGAATCGTGCCGGGAAGAGGCCTCTCGGTCGGCCTGACTCGGGAGCCTCGGAGGTATGGAAGTCGGACCTTTCCCGAAGTTGGACTTAGTGCAATTTTGAAGCGAAAATCATCCAGCGCATATTTCAGCCGATCTCAGCGGGTTAAGTGCGACTTCTCGGGCGCTTTCCCACTCGACCCGGCCTCCCTGGAGAAATTTTTTCGTTCAAAACCTAAGTCCAAACATCCAGGCGCATATTTCAGCCGATCTCAGCGGGTTAAGTGCGACTTCTCGGGCGCTTTCCACTCGACCCGGCCTCCCTGGAGAAATTTTTTCGTTCAAAACCTAAGTCCAAACATCCAGGCGCATATTTCAGCCGATCTCGGCGGGTTAAGTCGACTTCTCGGGCGCTTTCCCACTCGACCCGGCCTCCCTGGAGAAATTTTTTCGTTCAAAACCTAAGTCCAAACATCCAGGCGCATATTTCAGCCGATCTCGGCGGGTTAAGTGCGACTTCTCGGGCGCTTTCCACTCGACCCGGCCTCCCTGGAGAAATTTTTTCGTTCAAAACCTAAGTCCAAACATCCAGGCGCATATTTCAGCCGATCTCAGCGGGTTAAGTCGACTTCTCGGGCGCTTTCCACTCGACCCGGCCTCCCTGGAGAATTTTTTCGTTCAAAACCTAAGTCCAAACATCCAGCGCGCATATTTCAGCCGATCTCAGCCGGGTTAAGTCGACTTCTCGGGCGCTTTCCCACTCGACCCGGCCTCCCTGGAGAAATTTTTTGCTTTCAAAACCTAAGTCCAGACATCCAGGCGCTTCATCCAGCCGATCTCGGCGGGTTAAGTCGCGACTTCTCGGGCGCTTTCCCCTCGACCCCTCCACCCTGGAGGATTTTTTTGCTTTCAAAACCTAAGTCCAAACATCCAGGCGCATATTTCAGCGATCTCAGCGGGTTAAGTGCGACTTCTCGGGCGCTTTCCCCTCGACCCGGCCTCCCTGGAGAAATTTTTTCGTTCAAAACCTAAGTCCAAACATCCAGGCGCATATTTCAGCCGATCTCGTCCGGGTTAAGTGCGACTTCTCGGGCGCTTTCCCACTCGACCCGGCCTCCCTGGAGAAATTTTTTCGTTCAAAACCTAAGTCCAAACATCCAGGCGCATATTTCAGCCGATCTCGGCGGGTTAAGTGCGACTTCTCGGGCGCTTTCCCTCGACCCCTCCACCCTGGAGAAATTTTTGCTTTCAAAACCTAAGTCCAGACATCCAGGCGCATATTTCAGCCGATCTCAGCGGGTTAAGTCGACTTCTCGGACGCTTTCCCACTCGACCCGGCCTCCCTGGAGAATTTTTTGCTTTCAAAACCTAAGTCCAGACATCAGGCGCATATTTCAGCCGATCTCGGCGGGTTAAGTGCGACTTCTCGGGCGCTTTCCACTCGACCCCCTCCACCCTGGAGGTATTTTTAAGCGTTCAAAACCTAAGTCCAAACATCCAGGCGCATATTTCAGCCGATCTCAGCCGGGTTAAGTCGACTTCTCGGGACAATTTCCACTCGACCCGGCCTCCCTGGAGAGATTTTTTGCTTTCAAAACCTAAGTCCAGACATCCAGGCGCATATTTCAGCCCGATCTCGGCGCGTTAAGCCCCACTTCACGGGCGCTTTCCCCTCGACCCCGCCACCCGGAGGTATTTTTAAGCGTTCAAAACCTAAGTCCAGACATCCAGGCGCATCTCACAGCCGATCTCGCGCGCGTTAAGCCCCACTTCACGGGCGCTTTCCCCCTCGACCCCGCCACGGAGGTATTTTTAAGCGTTCAAAACCTAAGTCCAAACATCCAGGCGCATCTCAGCGATCTCGGCGCGTTAAGCCCCACTTCACGGGCGCTTCCCCCTCGACCCCGCCGCCACGGAGTATTTTTAAGCGTTCAAAACCTAAGTCCAGACATCAGGCGCATCTCACAGCCGATCTCGGCGCGTTAAGCCCCACTTCACGGGCGCTTTCCCCCTCGACCCCGCCACGGAGTATTTTTAAGCGTTCAAAACCTAAGTCCAAACATCCAGGCGCATCTCACGGCGATCTCGGCGATCTCGGCGCGTTAAGCCTAAGTCCAAACCACTTCACGGGCGCTTTCCCACTCGACCCCGCCCACGGAGTATTTTTAAGCGTTCAAAACCTAAGTCCAAACATCCAGGCGCATCTCACAGCCGATCTCGGCGCGTTAAGCCCCACTTCACGGGCGCTTTCCCCTCGACCCCGCCACCCGGAGAGTATTTTTAAGCGTTCAAAACCTAAGTCCAAACATCCAGGCGCATCTCACAGCCCATCAAGGCGGGTTAAGCGCCACTTCTCGAACAGCGCACCTTCACGAACCCCGAGCTCATCTCAGCCTTACAGACATCCAGGCCCTGCTCACGACCGATCCCGCCCGGCACACCTGCGCCCTCTCGGGCATCACCTCCGAAAAGCCTCCGTAAGGTTCTCCGAGGACCCACACCTGTTCTCCGTTCGTGCCCGGTACTCCCACTATTAAGCCGGGGTCACTATCTCAGCACAACGCGCTCTCAAAGAACCGTGCCACTGGTACCCCCCCATCGACTTAGGTTTTGGAGGTTTTTCTTCGGAGAGAGCCGCCGGCTCCCCGTCCGACCGAGTCAGCCCTCTCTCGGGGCGGCCCTCTCCGCCGTTCCTCGGTTCCTCTCCGCCACTGGTACCCCCCCCATCGACTTAGGTTTTGGAGGGTTTTTTTTCTTCGGGAGAGGGCTCGCCGGCTCCCCGTCCGGCCGAGTCAGCCCTCTCTCGGGCGGCCCTCTCCGCCGTTCCCTCGGTTCCTCTCCGCCACTGGTACCCCCATCGACTTAGGTTTTGGAGGGTTTTTCTTCGGAGAGAGGCTCGCGCGGCTCCCCGTCCGGCCGAGTCAGCCCTCTCTCGGGCGGCCCTCTCCGCCCGTTCCCTCGGTTCCTCTCCGCCACTGGTACCCCCCATCGACTTAGGTTTTGGAGGGGTTTTTCTTTCGGAGAGGGCTGCGGCTCCCCGTCCGGCCGAATCCGCCCCTCCGCCGGCTCGGACTCTGCCCCTCTCCGCCTGCCACTCTCTCCGCTCCACTGGGTACCCCCCGCGGCGGCGGAGGAGAGGTATGCCAGCCAGTCGCCCGGCTGGGCCTCCTCCTCGGACCGACAAAGGATT
>NW_025047683.1:4720964-4738464 GCF_018831695.1 Puntigrus tetrazona | reverse complement strand
GACTTCCATGGCCACCGTCCTGCTGTCTATATCAACCAACACCTTTTCTGGGGTCTGATGGCGTCGGCATCGGGCGCCTTAACCAGCGTTCGGTTCATCCGCAGCGCCAGTTCTGCTACCAAAAGTGGCCCACTTGGCGTCTCGCATTCCACGCCCAGGCTCCAGGCCAGCGAGCGGGCTTCTTACCCATTTAAAGTTTGAGAATAGGTTGAGATCGTTTGGCCCCAAGGCCTCTTGTCATTCGCTTTGCGGATAAAACTGCTTGTGCGGCGGCGCCAGCTATCCTGAGAAACCGGAGGAACCAGCTACTAGATGGTTCGATTAGTCTTCGCCCCTATACCCAGGTCGGACGACCGATTTGCGTCAGGACCGCTACGGGCCTCCACCAGGATTTCCTCTGGCCGCCCTGCCAGGCATAGTTCACCATCTTTCGGGTACCATCGCGCGCGCTCTGGCTCCACCTGCCGGTGCGGGGCCAGGCGGGCGGTGGTGCGCCCCCGCCCGGCGGGGATCCACCTGAGCCGGCGGGCGCGCGGCCCACCTTCATTGCGCCGTGGGGCGAGAGACACCCTTTGACTGGCGCGCGCGTTAGACTCCTTGGTCCGTGTTTCAAGGCGGTCGGGTGGGTGGCCCGACCTCACGCGGACCTCGGCGCCACTTATGCGAGGGCGGATCCCGCCCTGGCGGCGCGGCGCGGTCGGGGGCGGACTGAGGACAGTCGGTCGGTCGGCGCCGCGCGCCGGGGCGAGGCCCGTCCCTCCAGCGTCGGCAGGAGAGAAAGCGCGAGGACACTTCCCGGCCCCGGGGTAGCGGCAAAGTCGGGCGTGGGGGCTCTGTAAAGCCGGCGGCCCCGGCTGAGAGCCGCCTGCCACCTTCGCCCCGGCCCTTCCTGGCCAAACCGGGCGGTCGCGGCGCGCACGCCTCGGAAGAAGTGCACCCGGCGGCGGCGGCGTCGGACGGGCGGCGTTCCCGGTCAAGGGATCCGCGCACCAGCGCCCGGGGCGGCGGCCCGCCGAGCTGAATCCTCCGGGCAGACCGTGCGGACCCCACCCGTTTACCTCTTAGCGGTTTCACGCCCTGTTGAACTCTCTCTTCAAAGTTCTTTTCAACTTTCCCTCACGGTACTTGTCGACTATCGGTCTCGTGCGGTATTTGTATAGATGGAGTTTACCACCCGCTTTGGGCTGCATTCCCAAGCAACCCGACTCCGAGAAGAACCGCACCCCGGCGGGGAGGGGGCCTGCTACCGGCCTCACACCGTCCACGGGCTAAGCCTCCATCAGAAGGACTTGGGCCCCGACCGCGCCGAGAGAAAAGCGGTCTTCTGTCGCCACATGTCCCTCGCCGCCGTGGCCCGGGGCGGGATTCGGCGCTGGGCTCTTCCCTCTTCGCTCGCCGCTACTGAGAATCCTTGTTAGTTTTCTTTTCCTCCGCTTAGTAATATGCTTAAATTCAGCGGGTCGTCTCGTCTGATCTGAGGTCGTTGTCGGATATGGGTTAGGAGCGGCCGCCGCGCTGCTGCTGCGGGCTGGCCTGAACAGGTCTCGTTCGCGCGCCGGGCAGGGCGCCGAGGCGAGGCGGGCGCGAACCTCCGTTACGCGCGCGGGCGTCCGAGGCGGGGCCGGGGGAGTCCACGTCGGCGGGCGCGGAGGTGGCAGAACACCCACGGAAGCCGCCGAGAGGAGGGCGCCGCTCGGTCCCAGGCGCCTGGGGGCGCCGACCTCCCCCTCGTGGGAGGAAGCGGGGAAGCGCTCGACTCCGCCCGAGGCGTGCCCGTGGCGGTCTGCACTTGGGAGGGCGGAGGAGGCGGGAAGCCCCCTGCGGCGCTCCAGCCCGCGGGACCGGAGGTCGATCGATGGAAGCGACCCTCAGACAGGCGTGGCGGGGCGGACCGGGGCGCAAAGTGCGTTCGAAGTGTCGATGATCGATGTGTCCTGCAATTCACATTAGTTCGCGGCTGGCTGCGTTCTTCATCGGCCTTGCGAGCGAGGTGATCCACCGCTAAAGTCGTACTGCGTTTGAGTTTAGCGCCGGGGCGAGGCCGAACTGCACAGGCTTGTGTGGGTTCAAAAATACAAAAAGTCGTTCCCGGACAGGCGCCCCCGCGAGGGGACTTGAACCCACGGTCGAAGGCCTGCTGGGTACCCGCCGGGGTTGGCAAAGCAAAGTCTTTCAGAGGCTCGCGGCCTCGGCCCCACCCGTGCCAGGGGGTGGGGCGCTCATGATAGGTTGCTCAAGCCTCCGCGGGGTGCGTCAAGCCTCCCAGAGGCAGCGTTCCCTTCTCGCGGATCCCTCTCTCGCGCCGTCTTAGGTTTTTGTGCGGTTCTTTTGCCGTCTTGGATGTTTGGCGGCAGACCTCTCGGGCCACGGCCGCTGGAACATAGAGTAAAATAGGATAGAGGTTTTTTACCCCGGACAGGCGCCTCCGCCCGCGGGAGAGACTTTGAACCACGGTCCCGGAGGCCGTGCGGGTACCCGCCAGGGCCCGGCTCGGCCCCCGCCGCTGGAAAGCAGGGGCCCGCCCGAGTGCAGCGACAGTCAAGTTCTCTCGGATCTCTCTCTCTCTCTCTCCGCCTTAGGTTTTTGTGCGGTTCTTTTTGCCGTTTTGGGTTTTTGTGCGGCAGACCTCTCGGGCCACGGCCGCTGGATCATAGAGTAAAATAGGATAGAGGTTTTTTTACCCGGACAGGCGCTCCTCCTTCGCGGGAGAGACTTTGAACCACGGTCCCGGAGGCCGTGCGGGTACCCGCCAGGGCCCGGCTCAGCCCCCGCGCTGGAAAGCAGGGGGCCCGCCCGAGTCTGGCGACAGTCAAGTTCTCTCGGATCTCTCTCTCTCTCTCTCTCTCCGCCTTAGGTTTTTGTGCGGTTCTTTTGCCGTTTTGGGTTTTTGAGCGGCAGACCTCTCGGGCCACGGCCGCTGGATCATAGAGTAAAATAGGATAGAGGTTTTTTTTTACCCGGACAGGCGCCCCCTCCTTCGCGGGAGAGACTTTGAACCACGGTCCCGGAGGCCGTGCGGGTACCCGCCAGGGCCCGGCTCGGCCCCCCGCGCTGGAAAGCAGGGGGCCCGCCCGAGTGCAGCGACAGTCATGGCGCTCGCGGTAGGTTGCTCAAGCCTCCGCGGGGTGTCGTCAAGCCTCCCAGAGCGGCGTTCCCTTCTCGCGGATCTCTCTCTCTCCGCCGTCTTAGGTTTTTTGTGCGGTTCTTTTTGCCGTCTTGGGTTTTTGGCGGCAGACCTCTCGGGCCACGGCCGCTGGATCATAAGTAAAATAGGATAGAGGTTTTTTACCCGGACAGGCGCCCCTCGCCAGCGGGAGAGACTTTGAACCACGGTCCCGGAGGCCGTGCGGGTACCCGCCAGGGCCCGGCTCAGCCCCCCCGCCGCTGGAAGCGGGGCCGCCAGTCTGGCGACAGTCAAGTTCCTTTTTTTTTTTCTTATCGCGCGCTCTGCGCTTCGCTTCGGTGCTCCGGGAGAGGCGCGCCCGGCCGCCCGGCCTCTGCCGCGCACCGGGCTTGAGGCGGGGAGGTGGGCTAGGCCTCCCCGCCCGGGCGGTTTCGCTTTGGATCGGGCGGCCGATAATGATCCTTCCGCAGGTTCACCTCACGGAAACCTTAGTTACGACTTTTACTTCCTCTAGATAGTCAAGTTTGATCGTCTTCCCGGCGCTCCGCCCAGAGCCCGCGAGGGCCCGGCGAGGCAGTCCGAGACCTCACTAAACCATCCAATCGGTAGTAGCGGCGGGCGGTGTGTACAAAGGGCAGGGGACTTAATCAGGCGAGCCTTATGACCCGCGCTTACTGGGAATTCCTCGTTGATGGGAAATAGTTTCAATCCCCAGTCCCGATCACGAGCGGGGTTCAGCGGGTTACCCGCGCCTCTCGGCGCAGGGTAGACACCTGCGCTGATCCGCCCATAATGGCGCGCGTGCAGCCCGGACATCTAAGGGCATCACAGACCTGTTATTGCTCCATCTCGCGTGGCTGAGCGCCACTTGTCCCTCTAAGAAGTTTTTGGCGCCCGACCCAAGTGGCGCGCCACTATTTAGCAAGCGAGTCTCGTTCGTTATCGGAATGAACCAGACAAATCGCTCCACCAACTAAAACGGCCATGCACCACCACCCACAGAATCGAGAAAGAGCTATCAATCTGTCAATCCTTTCCGTGTCCGGGCGGGTGAGGTTTCCGTGTTGAGTCAAATTAAGCCGCAGGCTCCACTCCTGGTGGTGCCCTTCCGTCAATTCCTTTAAGTTTCAGCTTTGCAACCATACTCCCCGGAACCCAAAGACTCGTGGTTTCCCCTTGCGCTGCCGGCGGGTCATGGGAATAACGCGCGCGGATCGCGGGTCGGCATCGTTCTGGTCGGAACTCGGCGGTATCTGATCGTCTTGAACCTCCGACTTTCGTTCTTGATTAATGAAAACATTCTTGGCAAATGCTTTCGCTTTTCGTCCGTCTTGCGCCGGTCAAGAATTTCACCTCTAGCGGCGCAATACGAATGCCCCCGGCCGTCCCTCTTAATCATGGCTCCGGGTTCCAGAAACCCACAAAATAGAACCGGAGTCCTATTCCATTATTCCTAGCTGCGGTATTCAGCGGCGGCGCTCGGCCTGCTTGAACACTCTAATTTTTTCAAAGTAAGCGCTTTGGCCCCTCGGACCGGACACCCAGCCAAGGGCATCCGGGCGCCTCGAGGAGGCAGGGACCTGGGGCGGGCGGTGGCTCGCCTCTCGGCGGACCGCCAGCCAGATCCGAGATCAACTACGAGCTTTTTAACTGCAGCAACTTTAATATCGCTATTGGAGCTGGAATTACGCGGCTGCTGGCACCAGACTTGCCCTCCAATGGGTCCTCGCCCATGTGTTTAAGATCGCTCATTCCAATTACAGGGCCTCGAAAGAGACCTGTATTGTTGACCACCGTCACTACCTCTCCGAGTCGGAAATGGGTAATTTGCGCGCCTGCTGCCTTCCTTGGATGTGGTAGCCGTTTCTCAGGCTCCTCTCTCGAATCGAACCCTGATTCCCGTCACCCGTGGTCACCATGGTAGGCGCCTGATGTACCATCGAAAGTTGATAGGGCAGACACTCGAATGAATCGTCGCCGCGCGGAAGGCGGCGATCGGCCGAGTTATCTAGAGTCACCAAAGGTACCGGGTCGGGAGGGCGGATCCCCGGGGGCCGGATGGGTTTTGGATCTGATAAATGCCGCGCGTCCCTAGCCTCCGCCCCCGCGAGAGGCGGTCGGCCGGTCGGCGCTTCGTTTGCATGTATTAGCTCTGGAATTGCCACAGTTATCCAAGTACCGGGTGGGGCGATCAAAGGGACCATAACTGATTTAATGAGCCATTCGCAGTTTCACTGTACCGGCCGTGTGCGCCAGACCTGCATGGCTTAATCTTTGAGACAAGCATATGTTACTGGCAGGATCAACCAGGTAACCCCTGTGTGGGTCGTGGGACCAACCGGCCGAAGCGCGTTTTTGCCTACACACGGGTCTCAGTCCGCCTGAGGAGGGCCTGGGCAGACCCGCTTGGACCCTCGGCTAAGACCGGCGCTCATAGGGGCGCGCGGCTCGAACCTTCCCGGGCGAAGTCGCCGTTTTCGGGGTGGGTGGCGCTGGGATCGCGGCGGCGCTCGGAAAAGTGTTTTCGCGGGGGCGGGGTACCCGCGCGCGGCGTCGCCGGGGCGCGTCGCGTTCTGCCCCCTCCGCCCGCCCGGTGGCGGACCTCTGCGCTCTGACCGGCCGTCTAGGCCTCCCGAAGGGTTGGCGCCTTCCCCCTCGGGCTGAGGGGCCTGCTCGTAACGAGCGTCCAAATTGCCGGGCGCGGCGTGCTGTCAAAGCCCAAGCGTAAACCCATTGCGCCGTGCCCCTGCCAGAGCACTCCCGACCCATAGCGGCCAGCGGGGCTGGCGGGTGGGGTCTAGGCTAGAGCGGCGCTTTCGCGCTCAATCGATCACGTTCCGGGCGAGGGCGCTCTCGCCGTCGAGCGTCCTCTCTCTCGGCGTCTGTGTCCGTGTTTCAGGTGAAGCGTTCGATAGCTCCCTCGCCCGGAGCTTCAGAAAGATTGCGTTCAAAACCTAAGTCGATATGGACTTAGTCGTTTTCGACTTTTTTTCGCTCAGAGACTAAGTCCACAAAAACACGCGTTCACGAAATCGTGTACCCATGTAAAAGTTGCTCCTGTGTAGCGGCCACCTCCAGGGTCGCGGGAAAATTTGAATCATGCCGGGAGAGGCCTCTCGGTCGGCCTGACTCGGAGCCTCGGAGGTATGGAAGTCGGACCTTTCCCGAAGTTGGACTTAGTGCAATTTTGAAAGCGAAAATCATCCAGGCGCTTCATCCGACCCGATCGAGTCCGGGTTAAGTCGCCTTCGGGCGCTTTCCCACTCGACCCCGCCGTCCTGGAGGAAATTTTTTCGTTCAAAACCTAAGTCCAAACATCCAGGCGCTTCATCCGACCGATCGAGTCCGGGTTAAGTCGCCTTCGGACGCTTTCCCACTCGACCCCGCCGTCCTGGAGAAATTTTTTCGTTCAAAACCTAAGTCCAAACATCCAGGCGCTTCATCCGACCGATCGAGTCCGGGTTAAGTCGCCTTCGGACGCTTTCCCACTCGACCCCGCCGTCCTGGAGAATTTTTTCGTTCAAAACCTAAGTCCAAACATCCAGGCGCTTCATCCGACCGATCGAGTCCGGGTTAAGTCGCCTTCGGGCGCTTTCCCACTCGACCCCGCCGTCCTGGGGGAAATTTTTTCGTTCAAAACCTAAGTCCAAACATCCAGGCGCTTCATCCGACCCGATCGAGTCCGGGTTAAGTCGCCTTCGGACGCTTTCCCACTCGACCCCGCCGTCCTGGAGAAATTTTTTCGTTCAAAACCTAAGTCCAAACATCCAGGCGCTTCATCCGACCGATCGAGTCCGGGTTAAGTCGCCTTCGGACGCTTTCCCACTCGACCCCGCCGTCCTGGAGAAATTTTTGCGTTCAAAACCTACCTAAGTCCAAACATCCAGGCGCTTCATCCGACCGATCGAGTCCGGGTTAAGTCGCCTTCGGGCGCTTTCCCACTCGACCCCCCGCCGTCCTGGAAATTTTTTGCGTTCAAAACCTAAGTTCAAACATCCAGGCGCTTCAAGTCCCGATCAGTCGGGTTAAGTCGCGCTTCATCCCACTCGACCCCGCCGTCCTGGGAAATTTTTTTGCTTTCAAAACCTAAGTCCAGACATCCAGGCGCTTCATCCAGCGATCTCGGCGGGTTAAATCGCGACTTCTCGGGCGCTTTCCCACTCGACCCGGTCTCCCTGGAGAAATTTTTTTCGTTCAAAACCTAAGTCCAAACATCCAGGCGCATATTTCAGGCGATCTCGGCGGGTTAAGTCGACTTCGGGCGCTTTTCCACTCGACCCCGCCACCCTGGAGAAATTTTTTGCTTTCAAAACCTAAGTCCAAACATCCAGGCGCATATTTCAGGCGATCTCGGCGGGTTAAGTCGACTTCGGGCGCTTTCCCTCGACCCCGCCACCCTGGAGAAATTTTTTGCTTTCAAAACCTAAGTCCAAACATCCAGGCGCATATTTCAGGCGATCTCGGCGGGTTAAGTCGACTTCGGGCGCTTTCCCACTCGACCCCGCCACCCTGGAGATTTTTTGCTTTCAAAACCTAAGTCCAAACATCCAGGCGCATATTTCAGCCCGATCTCGGCGGGTTTAAAGTGCGACTTCTCGGGCGCTTTCCCACTCGACCCCCTCCACCCTGGAGGTATTTTTAAGCGTTCAAAACCTAAGTCCAGACATCCAGGCGCATATTTTCAGGCGATCTCGGCGGGTTAAGTCGACTTCGGACGCTTTCCTTTCCTCGACCCCGCCACCCTGGAGATTTTTTTGCTTTCAAAACCTAAGTCCAAACATCCAGGCGCATATTTCAGGCGATCTCGGCGGGTTAAGTCGACTTCGGGCGCTTTCCCACTCGACCCCGCCACCCTGGAGGATTTTTTTGCTTTCAAAACCTAAGTCCAGACATCCAGGCGCATATTTCAGCCGATCTCGGCGGGTTAAGTCGCGACTTCTCGGGCGCTTTCCCACTCGACCCCCTCCACCCTGGAGGTATTTTTAAGCGTTCAAAACCTAAGTCCAGACATCCAGGCGCATATTTCAGGCGATCTCGGCGGGTTAAGTCGACTTCCCGGGCGCTTTCCCTCGACCCCGCCACCCTGGAGATTTTTTTGCTTTCAAAACCTAAGTCCAAACATCCAGGCGCATATTTCAGCGATCTCGGCGGGTTAAGTCGCGACTTCTCGGGCGCTTTCCCCTCGACCCCCTCCACCCTGGAGGATTTTTAAGCGTTCAAAACCTCGTCCAGACATCCAGGCGCTCGTTACAGCCGATCAAGGCGGGTTAAGCGACTTCTCGGTTTCACACATTTCACGAACCCCGTGTCTGGATTTCAATTTTCCAAAGGGCCTGGGCTCACACATTAACCCAAGCGCAGTAACACTTTAATGGGCATCGTTTTATTTCATTCTCGCCCTGGATGAATGTTTTACAAAAGGCCTGCGCTCACAGACTAACCCTACACACTAACACCTTATTGGGCATAATTTTTTTTTCTATAAAGGCCCTGGATGAATGTTTTCTATAAGGCCTGCGCTCACAGACTAACCCCATCACAATAACACTTATGTGGGCATGATTTTATTCTATAAAGGCCCTGGATGAATGTTTTCTATAAGGCCTGCGCTCACAGACTAACCCCATCACAATAACACTTATTTGGGCATGATTTTATTTAAAAAGGCCCTGGATGAATATTTTCTACAAAGGCCTGCGCTCACAGACTAACCCGACACAGTAGCGCCTTATTGGGCATGATTTTATTTAATAAAGGCCCTGGAGGAATGTTTTCTATAAGGCCTGCACTCACAGACTAACCCCATCACAATAACACTTATTTGGGCATGATTTTATTCTATAAAGGCCCTGGATGAATGTTTTCTATAAGGCCTGCGCTCACAGACTAACCCTATCACAATAACACTTATTTGGGCATGATTTTATTTAATAAAGGCCCTGGATGAATGTTTTCTATAAGGCCTGCGCTCACAGACTAACCCCATCACAATAACACTTATTTGGGCATGATATTATTTAATAAAGGCCCTGGATGAATGTTTTACAAAGGGCCTGCGCTCACAGACTAACCCTACACAGTAACACCTTATTGGGCATGATTTTATTTAATAGAGACCCTGGATGAATGTTTTCTATAAGGCCTGCGCTCACAGACTAACCCCATCACAATAACACTTATTTGGGCATGATTTTATTTAATAAAGGCCCTGGATGAATGTTTTCTATAAGGCCGCGCTCACAGACTAACCTAACCTAACCTAACCTAACCTAACCTAACCTAACCTAACCTAACCTAACCTAACCTAACCTAACCCTAACCTAACCTAACCTAACCTAACCTAACCTAACCTAACCTAACCTAACCTAACCTAGCCTAACCTAACTAACCTAAACCTAAGCCTAACCTAACCTAACCTAGCCTAACCTAACCTAACCTAACCTAACCTAACCTAACCCTAACTTTTGGGCATGATTTTACTCTATAAAGGCCCTGGGTGACAGTTTTACACAGGGCCTGGGGTCACAGACTAACCCCATCACAATAGCACTTATTTGGGCATGTTTTTATTTAATAAAGGCCCTGATTGAATGTTTTCTATAAGGCCTGCGCTCACAGACTAACCCGACACAGTGCGCTTCATTGGGCATGATTTTATTTAATAAAGGCCCTGGAACAATGTTTTCTATAAGGCCTGCGCTCACAGACTAACCCGACACAGTAACTCTTTGTTGGGCATGATTTTACTTAATAAAGGCCCTGGAAAAATGTTTTCTATAAGGCCTGCGCTCACAGACTAACCCGACACAGTGCGCTTTATTGGGCATGATTTTATTTAATAAAGGCCCTGGAAAAAATGTTTTCTATAAGGCCTGCGCTCACAGACTAACCCGACACAGTAACGCTTCATTGGGCATGATTTTATTTAATAAAGGCCCTGGAACAATGTTTTCTATAAGGCCTGCGCTCACAGACTAACCCGACACAGTAACTCTTTGTTGGGCATGATTTTCTTAATAAAGGCCCTGGAAAAATGTTTTCTATAAGGCCTGCGCTCACAGACTAACCCGACACAGTGCGCTTTGTGGGCATGATTTTATTTAATAAAGGCCCTGGAAAAAATGGTTTCTATAAGGCCTGCGCTCACAGACTAACCCGACACAGTAACGCTTCATTGGGCATGATTTTATTTAATAAAGGCCCTGGATGACAGTTTTCTTTAAGGCCTGCGCTCACAGACTAACCCGACACATTGCGCTTTGTGGGCATGATTGTATTTAATAAAGGCCCTGGATGAATGTTTTCTATAAGGCCTGCGCTCACAGACTAACCCGACACAGTAACTCTTCATTGGGCATGATTTTATTTAATAAAGGCCCTCGATGAATGTTTTGTATAAGGCCTGCCCTCACAGACTAACCCGACACAGTAACTCTTTATTGGGCGTGATTTTATTTAATAAAGGCCCTGGAAAAATGTTTTCTATAAGGCCTGCGCTCACAGACTGACCCGACACAGTAACTCTTTATTGGGCATGATTTTATTTAATAAAGGCCCTCGATGAATGTTTTCTATAAGGCCTGCGCTCACTGACTAACCCCCGTTACAATAACACTCTTATGGGCATGATTTTATTTAATTAAGGCCCTGGATGACAGTTTTCTTTAAGGCCTACCCTCACAGACTAACCCGACACAGTAACTCTTTATTGGGCGTGATTTTATTTAATAAAGGCCCTGGAAAAATGTTTTTCTATAAGGCCTGCGCTCACAGACTAACCCGACACAGTGCGCTTTATTGGGCGTGATTTTATTTAATAAAGGCCCTCGATGAATGTTTTTCTATAAGGCCTGCGCTCACAGACTAACCCGACACAGTAACTCTTTATTGGGCGTGATTTTATTTAATAAAGGCCCTGGAAAAATGTTTTCTATAAGGCCTGCGCTCACAGACTGACCCGACACAGTAACTCTTTATTGGGCATGATTTTATTTAATAAAGGCCCTCGATGAATGTTTTCTATAAGGCCTGCGCTCACTGGCTAACCCCGTTACAATAACACTCTTATGGGCATGATTTTATTTAATTAAGGCCCTGGATGACAGTTTTCTTTAAGGCCTACCCTCACAGACTAACCCGACACAGTAACTCTTTATTGGGCGTGATTTTATTTAATAAAGGCCCTGGAAAAATGTTTTCTATAAGGCCTGCGCTCACAGACTAACCCGACACAATGCGCTTTATTGGGCGTGATTTTATTTAATAAAGGCCCTGGAAAAATGTTTTCTATAAGCACTGCGCTCACTGGCTAACCCCGTTACAATAACACTCTTATGGGCATGATTTTATTTAATAAAGGCCCTGGATGACAGTTTTCTTTAAGGCCTGCGCTCACAGACTAACCCGACACAGTAACTCTTTGTTGGGCATGATTTTACTTAATAAAGGCCCTGGAAAAATGTTTTCTATAAGGCCTGCGCTCACAGACTAACCCGACACAGTGCGCTTTATTGGGCATGATTTTATTTAATAAAGGCCCTGGAAAAAATGTTTTCTATAAGGCCTGCGCTCACAGACTAACCCGACACAGTAGCGCTTTGTGGGCATGATTTTATTTAATAAAGGCCCTGGATAAATGTTTTCTTTAAGGCCTGCGCTCACAGACTAACCCCGTTACAATAACACTCTTATGGGCATGATTTTATTTAATAAAGGCCCTGGATGACAGTTTTCTTTAAGGCCTGCCCTCACAGACTAACCCGACACAGTAACTCTTTATTGGGCGTGATTTTATTTAATAAAGGCCCTGGAAAAATGTTTTCTATAAGGCCTGCGCTCACAGACTAACCCGACCCATTAACTCTTTATTGGGCATGATTTTATTTAATAAAGGCCCTCGATGAATGTTTTCCATAAGGCCTGCGCTCACAGACTAACCCGTCACAATAACACAGATTTGGGTATGATTTTATTTATTAAAGGCCCTGGATGAATGTTTTCTACAAAGGCCTGCGCTCACAGACTCGCCCGTTAAAGCAGCGCGCGCGGCACGCAAATTTCAGTTTTTAGAGAAAAAAAAAAAAAAAAAAAAAAAAAAAAAAAAAAAAAAAATTAAAGTTGATGTAAAAGTTGCTCCTGGGTAAGCGGCCACCTCCGGGAGTCGCGGTGAAATTTGAATCGTGCCCGGGAAGAGGCCTCTCGGTCGGCCTGACTCGGAGCCTCGGAGGGTATGGAAGTCGGACCTTTCCCGAAGTTGGACTTAGTGCAATTTTGAAAGCGAAAATCATCCAGGCGCATATTTCAGCCGATCTCAGCGGGTTAAGTGCGACTTCTCGGGCCTTTCCCACTCGACCCGGCCTCCCTGGAGAAATTTTTTCGTTCAAAACCTAAGTCCAAACATCCAGGCGCATATTTCAGCCGATCTCAGCGGGTTAAGTGCGACTTCTCGGGCGCTTTCCCACTCGACCCGCCGTCCTGGAGAAATTTTTGCGTTCAAAACCTAAGTCCAAACATCCAGGCGCTTCATCCGACCGATCGAGTCCGGGTTAAGTCGCCTTCGGGCGCTTTCCCACTCGACCCCGCCGTCCTGGAGAAATTTTTTCGTTCAAAACCTAAGTCCAAACATCCAGGCGCTTCATCCGACCCGATCGAGTCCGGGTTAAGTGCGCCTTCGGGCGCTTTCCCACTCGACCCCGCCGTCCTGGAGAAATTTTTGCGTTCAAAACCTAAGTCCAAACATCCAGGCGCTTCATCCGACCGATCGAGTCCGGGTTAAGTCGCCTTCGGGCGCTTTCCCCTCGACCCCCGCCGTCCTGGAGAAATTTTTTGCTTTCAAAACCTAAGTCCAGACATCCAGGCGCTTCATCCAGCCGATCTCGGCGGGTTAAGTGCGACTTCTCGGGCGCTTTCCCACTCGACCCGGCCTCCCTGGAGAAATTTTTTGCTTTCAAAACCTAAGTCCAAACATCCAGGCGCATATTTCAGGCGATCTCGGCGGGTTAAGTGCGACTTCGGGCGCTTTCCCACTCGACCCCGCCACCCTGGAGAAATTTTTGCTTTCAAAACCTAAGTCCAAACATCCAGGCGCATATTTCAGGCGATCTCGGCGGGTTAAGTCGACTTTCGGGCGCTTTCCCACTCGACCCCGCCACCCTGGAGGATTTTTTTTTTCAAAACCTAAGTCCAAACATCCAGGCGCATATTTCAGGCGATCTCGGCGGGTTAAGTCGACTTCGGGCGCTTTCCCACTCGACCCCGCCACCCTGGAGATTTTTTTGCTTTCAAAACCTAAGTCCAAACATCCAGGCGCATATTTCAGCCGATCTCGGCGGGTTAAGTGCGACTTCTCGGGCGCGTTCCCACTCGACCCCGCCACCCTGGAGAAATTTTTTGCTTTCAAAACCTAAGTCCAAACATCCAGGCGCATATTTCAGGCGATCTCTCGGCGGGTTAAGTCGACTTCGGGCGCTTTCCCTCGACCCCGCCACCCTGGAGGATTTTTTTGCTTTCAAAACCTAAGTCCAAACATCCAGGCGCATATTTCAGGCGATCTCGGCGGGTTAAGTCGACTTCGGGCGCTTTCCCACTCGACCCCCCGCCACCCTGGAGGATTTTTTTGCTTTCAAAACCTAAGTCCAAACATCCAGGCGCATATTTCAGCGAGGCGATCTCGGCGGGTTAAGTCGACTTCGGGCGCTTTCCCACTCGACCCCGCCACCCTGGAGAGATTTTTTTGCTTTCAAAACCTAAGTCCAAACATCCAGGCGCATATTTCAGGCGATCTCGGCGGGTTAAGTCGACTTCCCGGGCGCTTTCCCCTCGACCCCGCCACCCTGGAGGATTTTTTTGCTTTCAAAACCTAAGTCCAAACATCCAGGCGCATATTTCAGGCGATCTCGGCGGGTTAAGTGCGACTTCTCGGGCGCGTTCCCACTCGACCCCGCCACCCTGGAGGATTTTTTTGCTTTCAAAACCTAAGTCCAGACATCCAGGCGCATATTTCAGGCGATCTCGGCGGGTTAAGTCGACTTCCCGGGCGCTTTCCCACTCGACCCGGCCTCCCTGGAGAAATTTTTTCGTTCAAAACCTAAGTCCAAACATCCAGGCGCATATTTCAGCCCGATCTCGGCGGGTTAAGTGCGACTTCTCGGGCGCTTCCCCCTCGACCCGGCCTCCCTGGAGAAATTTTTTCGTTCAAAACCTAAGTCCAGACATCCAGGCGCATATTTCAGGCGATCTCGGCGGGTTAAGTCGACTTCGGGCGCTTTCCCCTCGACCCGGCCTCCCTGGAGAAATTTTTTCGTTCAAAACCTAAGTCCAAACATCCAGGCGCATATTTCAGCCGATCTCAGCGGGTTAAGTGCGACTTCTCGGGCGCTTTCCCACTCGACCCCGCCACCCTGGAGAAATTTTTTTGTTCAAAACCTAAGTCCAAACATCCAGGCGCATATTTCAGGCGATCTCGGCGGGTTAAGTCGACTTCGGGCGCTTTCCACTCGACCCCGCCACCCTGGAGATTTTTTTGCTTTCAAAACCTAAGTCCAAACATCAGGCGCATATTTCAGGCGATCTCGGCGGGTTAAGTCGACTTCCCGGGCGCTTTCCCACTCGACCCCGCCACCCTGGAGGATTTTTTTGCTTTCAAAACCTAAGTCCAAACATCCAGGCGCATATTTCAGGCGATCTCGGCGGGTTAAGTGCGACTTCTCGGGACAGCGTTCCCACTCGACCCCCCGCCACCCTGGAGATTTTTTTGCTTTCAAAACCTAAGTCCAGACATCCAGGCGCATATTTCAGGCGATCTCGGCGGGTTAAGTGCGACTTCCCGGGCGCTTTCCCCACTCGACCCGGCCTCCCTGGAGAAATTTTTTCGTTCAAAACCTAAGTCCAAACATCCAGGCGCATATTTCAGCCGATCTCGGCGGGTTAAGTGCGACTTCTCGGGCGCTTTCCCCTCGACCCGGCCTCCCTGGAGAAATTTTCGTTCAAAACCTAAGTCCAGACATCCAGGCGCATATTTCAGGCGATCTCGGCGGGTTAAGTCGACTTCGGACGCTTTCCCACTCGACCCGGCCTCCCTGGAGAAATTTTTTCGTTCAAAACCTAAGTCCAAACATCCAGGCGCATATTTCAGCCGATCTCAGCGGGTTAAGTGCGACTTCTCGGGCGCTTTCCACTCGACCCGGCCTCCCTGGAGAATTTTTTTGTTCAAAACCTAAGTCCAAACATCCAGGCGCATATTTCAGCCGATCTCAGCCGGGTTAAGTGCGACTTCTCGGGCGCTTTCCCACTCGACCCGGCCTCCCTGGAGAATTTTTTCGTTCAAAACCTAAGTCCAGACATCCAGGCGCTTCATCCAGCGATCTCGGCGGGTTAAGTCGCGACTTCTCGGGCGCTTTCCCCTCGACCCCCTCCACCCTGGGAGATTTTTGCTTTCAAAACCTAAGTCCAAACATCCAGGCGCATATTTCAGCCGATCTCAGCGGGTTAAGTGCGACTTCTCGGGCGCTTTCCACTCGACCCGGCCTCCCTGGAGAAATTTTTTCGTTCAAAACCTAAGTCCAAACATCCAGGCGCATATTTCAGCGATCTCAGCGGGTTAAGTGCGACTTCTCGGGCGCTTTCCCACTCGACCCGGCCTCCCTGGAGAAATTTTTTCGTTCAAAACCTAAGTCCAGACATCCAGGCGCATATTTCAGGCGATCTCGGCGGGTTAAAGTGCGACTTCGGGCGCTTTCCCACTCGACCCCGCCACCCTGGAGTAAATTTTTTGCTTTCAAAACCTAAGTCCAAACATCCAGGCGCATATTTCAGGCGATCTCGGCGGGTTAAGTCGACTTCGGGCGCTTTCCACTCGACCCGGCCTCCCTGGAGAAATTTTTTCGTTCAAAACCTAAGTCCAAACATCCAGGCGCATCTCACAGCGATCTCGGCGCGTTAAGCCCCACTTCACGGGCGCTTTCCCCTCGACCCCGCCACGGAGGTATTTTTAAGCGTTCAAAACCTAAGTCCAAACATCCAGGCGCATCTCACAGCGATCTCGGCGCGTTAAGCCCCACTTCACGGGCGCTTTCCCCTCGACCCCGCCACGGAGGTATTTTTAAGCGTTCAAAACCTAAGTCCAAACATCCAGGCGCATCTCACAGCGATCTCGGCGCGCGTTAAGCCCCACTTCGGGCGCTTTCCCTCGACCCCGCCACGGAGAGTATTTTTAAGCGTTCAAAACCTAAGTCCAGACATCCAGGCGCATCTCACAGCGATCTCGGCGCGTTAAGCCCCACTTCACGGGCGCTTTCCCTCTCGACCCGCCACCCGGAGGTATTTTTAAGCGTTCAAAACCTAAGTCCAAACATCCAGGCGCATCTCACAGCGATCTCGGCGCGTTAAGCCCCACTTCACGGGCGCTTTCCCTCGACCCCGCCACGGAGTATTTTTAAGCGTTCAAAACCTAAGTCCAAACATCCAGGCGCATCTCACAGCGATCTCGGCGCGTTAAGCCCCACTTCACGGGCGCTTTCCCACTCGACCCCGCCACCCGGGGTATTTTTAAGCGTTCAAAACCTAAGTCCAAACATCCAGGCGCATCTCACAGCCCATCAAGGCGGGTTAAGCGCCACTTCTCGAGACAGCGCACCTTCACGAACCCCCGAGCTCATCTCAGCCTTACAGACATCCAGGCCCTGCTCACGACCGATCCCGCCCGGCACACCTCGCCCTCTCGGGCATCACCTCCGAAAAGCCTCCCGTGGGTTCTCCGAGGACCCACACCTGTTCTCCGTTCGTGCCCGGTACTCCCACTATTAAGCCGGGGTCACTATCTCAGCACAACGCGCTCTCAAAGAACCGTGCCACTGGTACCCCCCATCGACTTAGGTTTTGGAGGTTTTTCTTCGGAGAGAGAGGCCGCCGGCTCCCCGTCCGACCAGTCAGCCCTCTCTCGGGCGGCCCTCTCCGCCGTTCCTCGGTTCCTCTCCGCCACTGGTACCCCCCATCGACTTAGGTTTTGGGAGGTTTTTCTTCGGGAGGGGCTCGCCGGCTCCCCGTCCGACCGAGTCAGCCCTCTCTCGGGCGGCCCTCTCCGCCGTTCCCTCGGTTCCTCTCCGCCACTGGTACCCCCCATCGACTTAGGTTTTGGAGGTTTTTCTTCGGAGAGGGGCTGCGCGGCTCCCCGTCCGGCCGAGTCAGCCTCTCTCTCGGGCGGCCCTCTCCGCCGTTCCTCGGTTCCTCTCCGCCACTGGTACCCCCCCATCGACTTAGGTTTTGGAGGTTTTTCTTCGGAGAGGGGCTCGCGGCTCCCCGTCCGACCCGAATCCGCCCCTCCGCCGGCTCGGACTCTGCCCCTCTCCGCCTGCCACTCTCTCCGCTCCACTGGTACCC
>NW_025047683.1:4708464-4713464 GCF_018831695.1 Puntigrus tetrazona | reverse complement strand
ACTACCTCTCCGAGTCGGAAATGGGTAATTTGCGCGCCTGCTGCCTTCCTTGGATGTGGTAGCCGTTTCTCAGGCTCCCTCTCCGGAATCGAACCCTGATTCCCGTCACCCGTGGTCACCATGGTAGGCGCCTGATGTACCATCGAAAGTTGATAGGGCAGACACTCCGAA
Source organism: Puntigrus tetrazona (assembly GCF_018831695.1). NCBI lineage: Eukaryota > Metazoa > Chordata > Actinopteri > Cypriniformes > Cyprinidae > Puntigrus > Puntigrus tetrazona. Next base: position 4,713,293 of record NW_025047683.1, on the reverse strand, counting down.
TGAATCGTCGCGCCGCGCGGAGAGGCGGCGATCGGCCGGGTTATCTAGAGTCACCAAAGGTACCGGGTCGGGAGGCGGATCCCCGGGGGGCCGGATGGGTTTTGGATCTGATAAATGCGCGCGTCCCTAGCCTCCGCCCCGCGAGGAGGCGGTCGGCCCGATCGGCGCTTCGTTTGCATGTATTAGCTCTGGAATTGCCACAGTTATCCAAGTACGGGTGGGGCGATCAAAGGGACCATAACTGATTTAATGAGCCATTCGCAGTTTCACTGTACCGGCCGTGTGCGCCAGACCTGCATGGCTTAATCTTTGAGACAAGCATATGTTACTGGCAGGATCAACCAGGTAACCCTGTGGGTCGTAGGGACCAACCGGCCGCGGCGCGCGTTTTTGCCTACACACGGGTCTCAGTCCGCCTGAGAGGGGCCTGGGCAGACCCGCTTGGACCCTCGGCTAAGACCGGCCGCTCATAGGCGGCGGCGCGGCTCGAACCTTCCCGGCGGAGTCGCGTTTTCGGGGTGGGTGGCGCTGGGATCGCGGCGGCGCTCGGAAAAGTGTGTTTCCGCGGGGCGGGGTACCCGCGCGGCGTCGCCGGGGCAGCGTCGCGTTCTGCCCCTCCACGCCCGCCCGGTGGCGGACCTCTGCGCTCTGACCCGGCCGTCTAGGCCTCCTCCGAAGGGTTGGCGCCTTCCCTCCGGGCTGAGGGCCTGCTCGTAACGAGCGTCCAAATTGCCGGGCGGCGTGCTGTCAAAGCCCAAGCGTAAACCCATTGCGCCGTGCCTGCCAGGCACTCCCGACCCATAGCGGCCAGCGGGGCTGGCGGAGGTGGGGTCCTAGGCTAGAAGCGGCGCTTCGCGCTCAATCGATCACGTTTCGGGCGAGGGCGCTCTGCGCCGTCGAGCGTCTCTCTCTCGGCGTCTGTGTCCGTGTTTTCAGGTGAAGCGTTCGATAGCTCCCTCGCCCGGAGCTTCAGAAAGATTGCGTTCAAAACCTAAGTCGATATGGACTTAGTCGTTTTCGACTTTTTTTCGCTCAGAGACTAAGTCACAAAAACACGCGTTCACGAAATCGTGTACCCATGTAAAAGTTGCTCCTGTGTAAGCGGCCACCTCCAGGGTCGCGGGAAAATTTGAATCATGCCGGGAGAGGCCTCTCGGTCGGCCTGACTCGGAGCCTCGGAGGTATGGAAGTCGGACCTTTCCCGAAGTTGGACTTAGTGCAATTTTGAAGCGAAAATCATCCAGGCGCTTCATCCGACCGATCGAGTCCGGGTTAAGTCGCCTTCGGACGCTTTCCCACTCGACCCCCGCCGTCCTGGAGAAATTTTTTCGTTCAAAACCTAAGTCCAAACATCCAGGCGCTTCATCCGACCGATCGAGTCCGGGTTAAGTCGCCTTCGGAACGCTTTCCCACTCGACCCCGCCGTCCTGGAGAAATTTTTTCGTTCAAAACCTAAGTCCAAACATCCAGGCGCTTCATCCGACCCGATCGAGTCCGGGTTAAGTCGCCTTCGGGCGCTTTCCCCTCGACCCCGCCGTCCTGGAGAAATTTTTTCGTTCAAAACCTAAGTCCAAACATCCAGGCGCTTCATCCGACCGATCGAGTCCGGGTTAAGTCGCCTTCGGGCGCTTTCCCCTCGACCCCGCCGTCCTGGAGAAATTTTTGCGTTCAAAACCTAAGTCCAAACATCCAGGCGCTTCATCCGACCGATCGAGTCCGGGTTAAGTCGCCTTCCCGGACGCTTTCCCCTCGACCCCCCGCCGTCCTGGAGAAATTTTTGCGTTCAAAACCTAAGTCCAAACATCCAGGCGCTTCATCCGACCATCAGTCCGGGTTAAGTCGACCGGACGCTTTCCCTCGAGTCCGGGAAATTTTTAAGCGTTCAAAACCTAAGTCCAAACATCCAGGCGCTTCATCCCACCGATCGAGTCCGGGTTAAGTCGCCTCCGGACGCTTTCCCTCGACCCCGCCGTCCTGGAGAAATTTTTGCGTTCAAAACCTAAGTCCAGACATCCAGGCGCTTCATCCGACCGATCTCGGCGGGTTAAGTCGCCTTCTCATCAGCCGATCCGGCGGGTTAAGTCGCGACTTCTCGGGCATATTTCCCCTCGACCCCGTCTCCTGGAGAAATTTTTTTCGTTCAAAACCTAAGTCCAAACATCCAGCGCGCATCTTCAGGCGATCTCGGCGGGTTAAGTGCGACTTCGGACGCTTTCCCTCGACCCCGCCACCCTGGAGAAATTTTTTGCTTTCAAAACCTAAGTCCAAACATCCAGGCGCATATTTCAGGCGATCTCGGCGGGTTAAGTCGACTTCCGGACGCTTTCCCACTCGACCCCGCCACCCTGGAGAAATTTTTGCTTTCAAAACCTAAGTCCAAACATCAGGCGCATATTTCAGGCGATCTCGGCGGGTTAAGTCGACTTCCGGGCGCTTTCCCACTCGACCCCGCCACCCTGGAGATTTTTTGCTTTCAAAACCTAAGTCCAAACATCCAGGCGCATATTTCAGCGATCTCGGCGGGTTAAGTCGACTTCTCGGGCGCTTTCCCTCGACCCCCTCCACCCTGGAGGTATTTTTAAGCGTTCAAAACCTAAGTCCAGACATCCAGGCGCATATTTCAGAGCGATCTCGGCGGGTTAAGTCGACTTCGGGCGCTTTCCCCTCGACCCCCGCCACCCTGGAGATTTTTTTGCTTTCAAAACCTAAGTCCAAACATCCAGGCGCATATTTCAGGCGATCTCGGCGGGTTAAGTGTCACGACTTTCGGGCGCTTTCCCACTCGACCCCGCCACCCTGGAGGATTTTTTTTTGCTTTCAAAACCTAAGTCCAGACATCCAGGCGCATATTTCAGCGATCTCGGCGGGTTAAGTCGACTTCTCGGGCGCTTTCCACTCGACCCCCTCCACCCTGGAGGTATTTTTTAAGCGTTCAAAACCTAAGTCCAGACATCCAGGCGCATATTTCAGGCGATCTCGGCGGGTTAAGTCGACTTTCGGGCGCTTTCCCCTCGACCCCGCCACCCTGGAGGATTTTTTGCTTTCAAAACCTAAGTCCAAACATCCAGGCGCATATTTCAGCCGATCTCGGCGGGTTAAAAGTCGACTTCTCGGACGCTTTCCCACTCGACCCCCTCCACCCTGGAGGATTTTTTTAAGCGTTCAAAACCTACGTCCAGACATCCAGGCGCTCGTTACAGCCGATCAAGGCCGGGTTAAGAGCGACTTCTCGGACACACACATTTACGAACCCCCCGTGTCTGGATTTCAATTTTCCAAGGGCCTGGGCTCACACATTAACTAACGCAGTAACACTTTAATGGGCATCGTTTTATTTCATTCTCGCCCTGGATGAATGTTTTACAAAGGGCCTGCGCTCACAGACTAACCCTACACACTAACACCTTATTGGGCATAATTTTTTTTCTATAAAGGCCCTGGATGAATGTTTTCTATAAGGCCTGCGCTCACAGACTAACCCCATCACAATAACACTTATGTGGGCATGATTTTATTCTATAAAGGCCCTGGATGAATGTTTTCTATAAGGCCTGCGCTCACAGACTAACCCCATCACAATAACACTTATTTGGGCATGATTTTATTTAAAAAGGCCCTGGATGAATGTTTTCTACAAAGGCCTGCGCTCACAGACTAACCCGACACAGTAGCGCCTTGTGGGCATGATTTTATTTAATAAAGGCCCTGGAGGAATGTTTTCTATAAGGCCTGCACTCACAGACTAACCCCATCACAATAACACTTATTTGGGCATGATTTTATTCTATAAAGGCCCTGGATGAATATTTTCTATAAGGCCTGCGCTCACAGACTAACCCTATCACAATAACACTTATTTGGGCATGATTTTATTTAATAAAGGCCCTGGATGAATGTTTTCTATAAGGCCTGCGCTCACAGACTAACCCCATCACAATAACACTTATTTGGGCATGATATTATTTAATAAAGGCCCTGGATGAATGTTTTACAAAGGGCCTGCGCTCACAGACTAACCCTACACAGTAACACCTTATTGGGCATGATTTTATTTAATAGAGACCCTGGATGAATGTTTTCTATAAGGCCTGCGCTCACAGACTAACCCCATCACAATAACACTTATTTGGGCATGATTTTATTTAATAAAGGCCCTGGATGAATGTTTTCTATAAGGCCTGCGCTCACAGACTAACCTAACCCTAACCTAACCTAACCTAACCTGGCCTAACCTAACCTAACCTAACCTAGCCTAACCTAACCTAACCTAACCTAACCTAACCTAACCTAACCTAACCTAACCTAGCCTTAACTAACCTAACCTGGCCTAACCTAACCCCTAACCCAAGCCTAGCCTAGCCTAACCTGGCCTAACCTAACCTAACCTAACGCTTCTAACCCCTTCTAACCCTAACCTTATTGGGCATGATTTTACTCTATAAAGGCCTGGGTGACAGTTTTTACACAGGGCCTGGGGTCACAGACTAACCCCATCACAATAGCACTTATTTGGGCATGTTTTATTTAATAAAGGCCCTGGTTGAATGTTTTCTATAAGGCCTGCGCTCACAGACTAACCCGACACAGTAACGCTTCATTGGGCATGATTTTTTATTTAATAAGGCCCTGGAGCAATGTTTTCTATAAGGCCTGCGCTCACAGACTAACCCGACACAGTAACAGCTTTGTTGGGCATGATTTTATTTAATAAAGGCCCTGGAACAATGTTTTCTATAAGGCCTGCGCTCACAGACTAACCCGACACAGTAACTCTTTGTTGGGCATGATTTTATTTAATAAAGGCCCTGGAAAAATGTTTCTATAAGGCC
>NW_025047683.1:4692449-4708364 GCF_018831695.1 Puntigrus tetrazona | reverse complement strand
AAAACTCTGAAATTCGTGCCCTGCGCGTCGCTGCTTTAACAGGGCGAGTCTGTGAGCGCAGGCCTTTGTAGAAAAACATTCATCCAGGGCCTTTAATAAATAAAATCATACCCAAATCTGTGTTATTGTGTGGGGTTAGTCTGTGGCGCAGGCCTTATGGAAAACATTCATCGAGGGCCTTTATTAAATAAAATCATGCCCAATAAAGAGTTAATGGGTCGGGGTTAGTCTGTGAGCGCAGGCCTTATAGAAAAACATTTTCCAGGGCCTTTATTAAATAAAATCACGCCCAATAAGAGTTACTGTGTCGGGTTAGTCTGTGAGGCAGGCCTTAAAGAAAACTGTCATCAGGGCCTTTATTAAATAAAATCATGCCCATAAGAGTGTTATTGTAGCAGAGGGGTTAGTCTGTGGCGCAGGCCTTAAAGAAAACATTTATCCAGGGCCTTTATTAAATAAAATCATGCCCAATAAAGCGTTACTGTGTGGGTTAGTCTGTGGCGCAGGCCTTATAGAAAACATTTTTCAGGGCCTTTATTAAATAAAATCATGCCCAATAAAGCGTTACTGTGTCGGGTTAGTCTGTGGCGCAGGCCTTATAGAAAAACATTTTCCAGGGCCTTTATTAAGTAAAATCATGCCCAACAAAGAGTTACTGTGTCGGGGTTAGTCTGTGGCGCAGGCCTTAAAGAAAACTGTCATCAGGGCCTTTATTAAATAAAATCATGCCCATAAAGTGTTATTGTAACAGGGGTTAGTCAGTGAGCGCAGTGCTTATAGAAAACATTTTCCAGGGCCTTTATTAAATAAAATCACGCCCAATAAAGCGTTACTGTGTCGGGTTAGTCTGTGAGCGCAGGCCTTATAGAAAAACATTTTCCAGGGCCTTTATTAAATAAAATCACGCCCAATAAAGAGTTACTGTGTCGGGTTAGTCTGTGAGGTAGGCCTTAAAAAAACTGTCATCAGGGCCTTAATTAAATAAAATCATGCCCATAAAGTGTTATTGTGCGAGGGGTTAGTCAGTGGCGCAGGCCTTATAGAAAACATTCATCGAGGGCCTTTATTAAATAAAATCATGCCCAATAAAGAGTTACTGTGTCGGGAGTCAGTCTGTGGCGCAGGCCTTATAGAAAACATTTTCCAGGGCCTTTATTAAATAAAATCACGCCCAATAAAGAGTTACTGTGTCGGGTTAGTCTGTGGCGCAGGCCTTATAGAAAAACATTCATCGAGGGCCTTTATTAAATAAAATCACGCCCAATAAAGCGTTACTGTGTCGGGTTAGTCTGTGAGCGCAGGCCTTATAGAAAAACATTTTTCAGGGCCTTTATTAAATAAAATCACGCCCAATAAAGAGTTACTGTGTCAGGTTAGTCTGTGAGGTAGGCCTTAAAGAAAACTGTCATCAGGGCCTTAATTAAATAAAATCATGCCCATAAGAGTGTTATTATATGAGGTTAGTCAGTGGCGCAGGCCTTATAGAAAACATTCATCGAGGGCCTTTATTAAATAAAATCATGCCCAATAAAGAGTTACTGTGTGTGGGGTCAGTCTGTGGCGCAGGCCTTATAGAAAACATTTTCCAGGGCCTTTATTAAATAAAATCACGCCCAATAAAGAGTTACTGTGTCGGGTTAGTCTGTGAGGGCAGGCCTTATACAAAACATTCATCGAGGGCCTTTATTAAATAAAATCATGCCCAATGAAGAGTTACTGTGTCAGGGGTTAGTCTGTGGCGCAGGCCTTATAGAAAACATTCATCCAGGGCCTTTATTAAATACAATCATGCCCAATAAAGCGTTAATGTGTCGGGTTAGTCTGTGAGCGCAGGCCTTAAAGAAAACTGTCATCAGGGCCTTTATTAAATAAAATCATGCCCAATGAAGCGTTACTGTGTCGGGTTAGTCTGTGGCGCAGGCCTTATAGAAACCATTTTTCCAGGGCCTTTATTAAATAAAATCATGCCCAATAAAGCGTTACTGTGTCGGGTTAGTCTGTGGCGCAGGCCTTATAGAAAACATTTTCCAGGGCCTTTATTAAGTAAAATCATGCCCAACAAAGAGTTACTGTGTCGGGTTAGTCTGTGGCGCAGGCCTTATAGAAAACATTGTTCCAGGGCCTTTATTAAATAAAATCATGCCCAATGAAGCGTTACTGTGTCGGGTTAGTCTGTGGCGCAGGCCTTATAGAAAACATTTTTCCAGGGCCTTTATTAAATAAAATCATGCCCAATAAAGCGTTACTGTGTCGGGTTAGTCTGTGGCGCAGGCCTTATAGAAAACATTTTCCAGGGCCTTTATTAAGTAAAATCATGCCCAACAAGAGTTACTGTGTCGGGTTAGTCTGTGGCGCAGGCCTTATAGAAAACATTGTTCCAGGGCCTTTATTAAATAAAATCATGCCCAATGAAGCGTTACTGTGTCGGGTTAGTCTGTGGCGCAGGCCTTATAGAAAACATTCAATCAGGGCCTTTATTAAATAAAAACATGCCCAAATAAGTGCTATTGTGATGGGGTTAGTCTGTGACCCCAGGCCCTGTGTAAAACTGTCACCCAGGGCCTTTATAGAGTAAAATCATGCCCAATAAGGTTAGGGTTAGGGTTAGGGTTAGGGTTAGGGTTAGGGTTAGGGTTAGGGCTAGGGTTAGGGTTAGGGTTAGGGTTTGGGTTAGGGTTAGGGTTAGGGCTAGGGTTAGGGTTAGGGTTAGGGTTAGGGCTAGGGTTAGGGTTAGGGTTAGGGTTAGGGTTAGGGTTAGGGTTAGGGTTAGGGTTAGGGTTAGGGTTAGGGTTAGGGCTAGGGTTAGGGTTAGGGTTAGGGTTAGGGTTAGGGTTAGTCTGTGGCGCTTGGGCCTTATAGAAAACATTCATCCAGGGCCTTTATTAAATAAAATCATGCCCAAATAAGTGTTATTGTGATGGGGGTTAGTCTGTGAGCGCAGGCCTTATAGAAAACATTCATCCAGGGTCTCTATTAAATAAAATCATGCCCAATAAGGTGTTACTGTGTAGGGTTAGTCTGTGAGCGCAGGCCCTTTGTAAAACATTCATCAGGGCCTTTATTAAATAATATCATGCCCAAATAAGTGTTATTGTGATGGGGTTAGTCTGTGAGCGCAGGCCTTATAGAAAACATTCATCCAGGGCCTTTATTAAATAAAATCATGCCCAAATAAGTGTTATTGTGATAGGGTTAGTCTGTGAGCGCAGGCCTTATAGAAAACATTCATCAGGGCCTTTATAGAATAAAATCATGCCCAAATAAGTGTTATTGTGATGGGGTTAGTCTGTGAGTGCAGGCCTTATAGAAAACATTCCTCCAGGGCCTTTATTAAATAAAATCATGCCCAATAAAGCGCTACTGTGTCGGGGTTAGTCTGTGGCGCAGGCCTTTGTAGAAAACATTCATCCAGGGCCTTTTTAAATAAAATCATGCCCAAATAAGTGTTATTGTGATGGGGTTAGTCTGTGAGCGCAGGCCTTATAGAAAACATTCATCCAGGGCCTTTATAGAATAAAATCATGCCCACATAAGTGTTATTGTGATGGGGTTAGTCTGTGGCGCAGGCCTTATAGAAAACATTCATCCAGGGCCTTTATAGAAAAAAATTATGCCCAATAAGGTGTTAGTGTGTAGGGTTAGTCTGTGGCGCAGGCCCTTTGTAAAACATTCATCCAGGGCGAGAATGAAATAAAGCGATGCCCATTAAAGTGTTACTGCGTTGGGGTTAATGTGTGAGCCCAGGCCCTTTGGAAAATTGAAATCCAGACACGGGGTTCGTAAATGTGTGTGTCGAGAAGTCGCTCTTAACCCGGCCTTGATCGGCTGTAACGGCGCCTGGATGTCTGGGCGTAGGTTTTGAGCAGCAAAAAATCCTCCAGGGTGGAGGGTCGAGTGGGAAAGCGTCCGAGAAGTCGCACTTAACCCGGCCGAGATCGGCTGAAATATGCGCCTGGATGTTTGGACTTAGGTTTTGAAAGCAAAAAAATCCTCCAGGGTGGCGAAGTCGAGTGGGAAAGCGTCCGGGAAGTCGCACTTAACCCGGCGAGATCGTCTGAAATATGCGCCTGGATGTCTGGACTTAGGTTTTGAGCGGCAAAAAATACCTCCAGGGTGGAGGGTCGAGTGGGAAAGCGTCCGAGAAGTCGCACTTAACCGGCCGAGATCGGCTGAAATATGCGCCTGGATGTCTGGACTTAGGTTTTGAAAGCAAAAAAATCCTCCAGGGTGGCGGGGGTCGAGTGGGAAAGCGTCCGGGAAGTCGCACTTAACCCGGCCGAGATCGTCTGAAATATGCGCCTGGATGTTTGGACTTAGGTTTTGAAAGCAAAAAAAAAATCCTCCAGGGTGGCGGGGTCGAGTGGGAAAGCGTCGGGAAGTCGCACTTAACCCGGCCGAGATCGTCTGAAATATGCGCCTGGATGTCTGGACTTAGGTTTTGAGCGGCAAAAATACCTCCAGGGTGGAGGGTCGAGTGGGAAAGCGTCCGAGAAGTCGCACTTAACCGGCCGAGATCGGCTGAAATATGCGCCTGGATGTTTGGACTTAGGTTTTGAAAGCAAAAAAATCCTCCAGGGTGGCGGGGGTCGAGTGGGAAAGCGTCCGGGAAGTCGCATAACCCGGCGAGATCGTCTGAAATATGCGCCTGGATGTTTGGACTTAGGTTTTGAAAGCAAAAAATTTCCTCCAGGGTGGCGAAGTCGAGTGGGAAAGCGTCGGGAAGTCGCACTTAACCCGGCCGAGATCGTCTGAAATATGCGCCTGGATGTTTGGACTTAGGTTTTGAAAGCAAAAAATTTCCTCCAGGGTGGCGAAGTCGAGTGGGAAAGCGTCCGGGAAGTCGCACTTAACCCGGCGAGATCGTCTGAAATATGCGCCTGGATGTTTGGACTTAGGTTTTGAGCGAAAAAAAATTTCCTCCAGGAGACCGGTCGAGTGGGGAAGCGTCGAAGTCGCACTTAACCCGGCGAGATCGGCTGGATGAAGCGCCTGGATGTCTGGACTTAGGTTTTGAAAGCAAAAAAATTTCCTCCAGGGCGGCGAAGTCGAGTGGGAAAGCGTCGGGAAGCGCGCTTAACCGGACTCGATCGGTCGGATGAAGCGCCTGGATGTTTGGACTTAGGTTTTGAGCGCAAAAAAATTTCCTCCAGGGCGGCGAAGTCGAGTGGGAAAGCGTCCGGGAAGGCGCGCTTAACCCGGACTCGATCGGTCGGATGAAGCGCCTGGATGTTTGGACTTAGGTTTTGAGCGCCAAAAAAATTTCCTCCAGGGCGGCGAAGTCGAGTGGGAAAGCGTCGGGAAGCGCGCTTAACCGGACTCGATCGGTCGGATGAAGCGCCTGGATGTTTGGACTTAGGTTTTGAGCGCAAAAAAATTTCCTCCAGGGCGGCGAAGTCGAGTGGGAAAGCGTCGGGAAGCGCGCATAACCGGACTCGATCGGTCGGATGAAGCGCCTGGATGTTTGGACTTAGGTTTTGAGCGCAAAAAATTTCCTCCAGGGCGGCGAAGTCGAGTGGGAAAGCGTCGGGAAGCGCGCTTACCCGGACTCGATCGGTCGGATGAAGCGCCTGGATGTTTGGACTTAGGTTTTGAGCGAAAAAATTTCCTCCAGGGCGGGGCGGGAGTGGGAGTGGGAAGCGTCCGAGAAGTCGCGCTTAACCCGGCCGAGATCGGCTGAAATATGCGCCTGGATGTTTGGACTTAGGTTTTGAGCGAAAAAATTTCCTCCAGGAGGCGGAGTCGAGTGGGAAAGCGTCGAAGTCGCACTTAACCCGGCGAGATCGGCTGAAATATGCGCCTGGATGTTTGGACTTAGGTTTTGAGCGAAAAAATTTCCTCCAGGAGGCGGGTCGAGTGGGAAAGCGTCGAAGTCGCACTTAACCCGGCTGAGATCGGCTGAAATATGCGCCTGGATGTTTGGACTTAGGTTTTGAGCGAAAAAATTTCCTCCAGGAGGCGGGGTCGAGTGGGAAAGCGTCGAAGTCGCACTTAACCCGGCTGAGATCGGCTGAAATATGCGCCTGGATGATTTTCGTTTGAAAATTGCACTAAGTCAACCGGGAAAGGTCCGACTTCCATACCCTCCGAGGCTCGAGTCAGGCCGACCGAGAGGCCTCTTCGGGCACGATTCAAATTTCACCGCGACCCGGAGGTGGCCGTTTACCAGAACAACTTTTACATCAACTTTAATTTTTTTTTTTTTTTTTTTTTTTTTTTTTCTCTAAAAACTCTGAAATTCGTGCCCTGCGCGTCGCTGCTAACAGGGCGAGTCTGTGGCGCAGGCCTTTGTAGAAAACATTCATCAGGGCCTTTAATAAATAAAATCATACCCAAATCTGTGTTATTGTGTGGGGTTAGTCTGTGGCGCAGGCCTTATGGAAAACATTCATCGAGGGCCTTTATTAAATAAAATCATGCCCAATAAAGAGTTAATGGGTGGGTTAGTCTGTGGCGCAGGCCTTATAGAAAAACATTTTCCAGGGCCTTTATTAAATAAAATCACGCCCAATAAAGAGTTACTGTGTCGGGTTAGTCTGTGAGGGCAGGCCTTAAAGAAAACTGTCATCAGGGCCTTTATTAAATAAAATCATGCCCATAAGAGTGTTATTATGCAGAGGTTAGTCTGTGGCGCAGGCCTTAAAGAAAACATTTATCAGGGCCTTTATTAAATAAAATCATGCCCAATAAAGCGTTACTGTGTCGGGTTAGTCTGTGGCGCAGGCCTTATAGAAAACATTTTTCCAGGGCCTTTATTAAATAAAATCATGCCCAATAAAGCGTTACTGTGTCGGGTTAGTCTGTGGCGCAGGCCTTATAGAAAACATTTTCCAGGGCCTTTATTAAGTAAAATCATGCCCAACAAAGAGTTACTGTGTCGGGTTAGTCTGTGGCGCAGGCCTTAAAAAACTGTCATCAGGGCCTTTATTAAATAAAATCATGCCCATAAGAGTGTTATTATGTGAGGGGTTAGTCAGTGAGCGCAGTGCTTATAGAAAACATTTTCCAGGGCCTTTATTAAATAAAATCACGCCCAATAAAGCGTTACTGTGTCGGGTTAGTCTGTGGCGCAGGCCTTATAGAAAAACATTTTTCCAGGGCCTTTATTAAATAAAATCACGCCCAATAAAGAGTTACTGTGTCGGGTTAGTCTGTGAGGTAGGCCTTAAAGAAAACTGTCATCAGGGCCTTAATTAAATAAAATCATGCCCATAAGAGTGTTATTGTAGCAGAGGTTAGTCAGTGGCGCAGGCCTTATAGAAAACATTCATCGAGGGCCTTTATTAAATAAAATCATGCCCAATAAAGAGTTACTGTGTCGGGGTCAGTCTGTGGCGCAGGCCTTATAGAAAACATTTTCCAGGGCCTTTATTAAATAAAATCACGCCCAATAAAGAGTTACTGTGTCGGGTTAGTCTGTGGCGCAGGCCTTATAGAAAAACATTCATCGAGGGCCTTTATTAAATAAAATCACGCCCAATAAAGCGTTACTGTGTCGGGTTAGTCTGTGGCGCAGGCCTTATAGAAAAACATTTTCCAGGGCCTTTATTAAATAAAATCACGCCCAATAAAGAGTTACTGTGTCGGGTTAGTCTGTGAGGTAGGCCTTAAAGAAAACTGTCATCAGGGCCTTAATTAAATAAAATCATGCCCATAAGAGTGTTATTATGAGGGGTTAGTCAGTGGCGCAGGCCTTATAGAAAACATTCATCGAGGGCCTTTATTAAATAAAATCATGCCCAATAAAGAGTTACTGTGTCGGGGTCAGTCTGTGGCGCAGGCCTTATAGAAAAAACATTTTCCAGGGCCTTTATTAAATAAAATCACGCCCAATAAAGAGTTACTGTGTCGGGTTAGTCTGTGAGGCAGGCCTTATACAAAACATTCATCGAGGGCCTTTATTAAATAAAATCATGCCCAATGAAGAGTTACTGTGTCGGGGTTAGTCTGTGGCGCAGGCCTTATAGAAAACATTCATCCAGGGCCTTTATTAAATACAATCATGCCCAATAAAGCGTTAATGTGTCGGGTTAGTCTGTGTGGCGCAGGCCTTAAAGAAAACTGTCATCAGGGCCTTTATTAAATAAAATCATGCCCAATGAAGCGTTACTGTGTCGGGTTAGTCTGTGGCGCAGGCCTTATAGAAACCATTTTTCCAGGGCCTTTATTAAATAAAATCATGCCCAATAAAGCGTTACTGTGTCGGGTTAGTCTGTGGCGCAGGCCTTATAGAAAACATTTTCCAGGGCCTTTATTAAGTAAAATCATGCCCAACAAAAGAGTTACTGTGTCGGGTTAGTCTGTGGCGCAGGCCTTATAGAAAACATTGTTCCAGGGCCTTTATTAAATAAAATCATGCCCAATGAAGCGTTACTGTGTCGGGTTAGTCTGTGGCGCAGGCCTTATAGAAAACATTTTTCCAGGGCCTTTATTAAATAAAATCATGCCCAATAAAGCGTTACTGTGTCGGGTTAGTCTGTGTGGCGCAGGCCTTATAGAAAACATTTTCCAGGGCCTTTATTAAGTAAAATCATGCCCAACAAAAGAGTTACTGTGTCGGGTTAGTCTGTGGCGCAGGCCTTATAGAAAACATTGTTCCAGGGCCTTTATTAAATAAAATCATGCCCAATGAAGCGTTACTGTGTCGGGTTAGTCTGTGGCGCAGGCCTTATAGAAAACATTCAATCAGGGCCTTTATTAAATAAAAACATGCCCAAATAAGTGCTATTGTGATGGGGTTAGTCTGTGACCCCAGGCCCTGTGTAAAACTGTCACCCAGGGCCTTTATAGAGTAAAATCATGCCCAATAAGGTTAGGGTTAGGGTTAGGGTTAGGGTTAGGGTTAGGGTTAGGGTTAGGGCTAGGGTTAGGGTTAGGGTTAGGGTTAGGGTTTGGGTTAGGGTTAGGGTTAGGGTTAGGGTTAGGGTTAGGGGTTAGGGTTAGGGCTAGGGTTAGGGTTAGGGTTAGGGTTAGGGTTAGGGTTAGGGTTAGGGTTAGGGTTAGGGTTAGGGTTAGGGTTAGGGCTAGGGTTAGGGTTAGGGTTAGGGTTAGGGTTAGGGTTAGTCTGTGGCGCTTGGGCCTTATAGAAAACATTCATCAGGGCCTTTATTAAATAAAATCATGCCCAAATAAGTGTTATTGTGATGGGGTTAGTCTGTGAGCGCAGGCCTTATAGAAAACATTCATCCAGGGTCTCTATTAAATAAAATCATGCCCAATAAGGTGTTACTGTGTAGGGTTAGTCTGTGGCGCAGGCCCTTTGTAAAACATTCATCCAGGGCCTTTATTAAATAATATCATGCCCAAATAAGTGTTATTGTGATGGGGTTAGTCTGTGAGCGCAGGCCTTATAGAAAACATTCATCAGGGCCTTTATTAAATAAAATCATGCCCAAATAAGTGTTATTGTGATAGGGTTAGTCTGTGAGCGCAGGCCTTATAGAAAACATTCATCCAGGGCCTTTATAGAATAAAATCATGCCCAAATAAGTGTTATTGTGATGGGGTTAGTCTGTGAGTGCAGGCCTTATAGAAAACATTCCTCCAGGGCCTTTATTAAATAAAATCATGCCCAATAAGGCGCTACTGTGTCGGGTTAGTCTGTGAGCGCAGGCCTTTGTAGAAAACATTCATCCAGGGCCTTTTTAAATAAAATCATGCCCAAATAAGTGTTATTGTGATGGGGTTAGTCTGTGAGCGCAGGCCTTATAGAAAACATTCATCCAGGGCCTTTATAGAATAAAATCATGCCCACATAAGTGTTATTGTGATGGGGTTAGTCTGTGAGCGCAGGCCTTATAGAAAACATTCATCCAGGGCCTTTATAGAAAAAAATTATGCCCAATAAGGTGTTAGTGTGTAGGGTTAGTCTGTGGCGCAGGCCCTTTGTAAAACATTCATCCAGGGCGAGAATGAAATAAAGCGATGCCCATTAAAGTGTTACTGCGTTGGGGTTAATGTGAGCCCAGGCCCTTTGGAAAATTGAAATCCAGACACGGGGTTCGTAAATGTGTGTGTCGAGAAGTCGCTCTTAACCCGGCCTTGATCGGCTGTAGCAGCGCCTGGATGTCTGGGCGTAGGTTTTGAGCGGCAAAAAATCCTCCAGGGTGGAGGGTCGAGTGGGAAAGCGTCCGAGAAGTCGCACTTAACCCGGCCGAGATCGGCTGAAATATGCGCCTGGATGTTTGGACTTAGGTTTTGAAAGCAAAAAAATCCTCAGGGTGGTGGGGGTCGAGTGGGAAAGCGTCGGGAAGTCGCACTTAACCCGGCCGAGATCGTCTGAAATATGCGCCTGGATGTCTGGACTTAGGTTTTGAGCGGCAAAAATACCTCCAGGGTGGAGGTCGAGTGGGAAAGCGTCCGAGAAGTCGCGCTTAACCCGGCCGAGATCGGCTGAAATATGCGCCTGGATGTCTGGACTTAGGTTTTGAAAGCAAAAAAATCCTCCAGGGTGGCGAAGTCGAGTGGGAAAGCGTCGGGAAGTCGCTTAACCCGCCGAGATCGTCTGAAATATGCGCCTGGATGTTTGGACTTAGGTTTTGAAAGCAAAAAAATCCTCCAGGGTGGCGGGAAGTCGAGTGGGAAAGCGTCGGGAAGTCGCACTTAACCGGCGAGATCGTCTGAAATATGCGCCTGGATGTCTGGACTTAGGTTTTGAGCGGCAAAAATACCTCCAGGGTGGAGGTCGAGTGGGAAAGCGTCCGAGAAGTCGCACTTAACCCGGCGAGATCGGCTGAAATATGCGCCTGGATGTTTGGACTTAGGTTTTGAAAGCAAAAAAATCCTCCAGGGTGGCGAAGTCGAGTGGGAAAGCGTCCGGGAAGTCGCACTTAACCCGGCCGAGATCGTCTGAAATATGCGCCTGGATGTTTGGACTTAGGTTTTGAAAGCAAAAAAATTTCCTCCAGGGTGGCGAAGTCGAGTGGGAAAGCGTCGGGAAGTCGCACTTAACCCGGCGAGATCGTCTGAAATATGCGCCTGGATGTTTGGACTTAGGTTTTGAAAGCAAAAAAATTTCCTCCAGGGTGGCGGAAGTCGAGTGGGAAAGCGTCGGGAAGTCGCACTTAACCCGGCGAGATCGTCTGAAATATGCGCCTGGATGTTTGGACTTAGGTTTTGAGCGAAAAAAATTTCCTCCAGGAGACCGGGGTCGAGTGGAAAGCGTCGAAGTCGCGCTTAACCCGGCGAGATCGGCTGGATGAAGCGCCTGGATGTCTGGACTTAGGTTTTGAAAGCAAAAAAATTTCCTCCAGGGGGGCGAAGTCGAGTGGGAAAGCGTCGGGAAGCGCATAACCCGGACTCGATCGGTCGGATGAAGCGCCTGGATGTTTGGACTTAGGTTTTGAGCGCAAAAAAATTTCCTCCAGGGCGGCGAAGTCGAGTGGGAAAGCGTCGGGAAAGCGCACTTAACCGGACTCGATCGGTCGGATGAAGCGCCTGGATGTTTGGACTTAGGTTTTGAGCGCAAAAAATTTCCTCCAGGGGGCGGGCGAAGTCGAGTGGGAAAGCGTCCGGAAAGCGCTTAACCGGACTCGATCGGTCGGATGAAGCGCCTGGATGTTTGGACTTAGGTTTTGAGCGAAAAAAATTTCCTCCAGGGCGGGCGAAGTCGAGTGGGAAAGCGTCGGGAAGGCGCGCTTAACCGGACTCGATCGGTCGGATGAAGCGCCTGGATGTTTGGACTTAGGTTTTGAGCGAAAAAAATTTCCTCCAGGGCGGCGAAGTCGAGTGGGAAAGCGTCGGGAAGGCGCGCTTAACCGGACTCGATCGGTCGGATGAAGCGCCTGGATGTTTGGACTTAGGTTTTGAGCGAAAAAAAATTTCCTCCAGGGCGGCGAAGTCGAGTGGGAAAGCGTCGGGAAGCGCGCGCTTAACCGGACTCGATCGGTCGGATGAAGCGCCTGGATGTTTGGACTTAGGTTTTGAGCGAAAAAAAATTTCCTCCAGGGCGGCGGAAGTCGAGTGGGAAAGCGTCGGGAAGGCGCACTTAACCGGACTCGATCGGTCGGATGAAGCGCCTGGATGTTTGGACTTAGGTTTTGAGCGAAAAAAATTTCCTCCAGGGCGGCGAAGTCGAGTGGGAAAGCGTCGGGAAGGCGCACTTAACCGGACTCGATCGGTCGGATGAAGCGCCTGGATGATTTTCGTTTGAAAATTGCACTAAGTCAACCCGGGAAAGGTCCGACTTCCATACCCTCCGAGGCTCGAGTCAGGCCGACCGAGAGGCCTCCTCCGGGCATGATTCAAATTTTCCCGCGACCCTGGAGGTGGCGTTTACACAGAGCAACTTTTACATGGGTACGATTTGGTGAGCAGCGTGTTTTGTGGACTTAGTCTCTGGCGAAAAAAAGTCGAAAAAGCGACTAAGTCCATATCGACTTAGGTTTTGAGCGCAATCTTTCTGAAGCTCGGGCGAGGAGCTATCGAGCGCTTCACCTGAAACACGGACACAGGCGCCCGAGAGAGGGCGTTCGGCGGCGAGGCGTCCCCCTCGGCCCAGCGTGATCGATTGGAGCGCGCGCGCCTAGCCTAGAGACCCCACCCGGCCAGCCCGCTGCTGCTGCTATGGCTCGGGAGTGCCTGGCAGGGAGCACGGCGTGCAATGGGTTTCACGTTTGGGCTTTGACAGCACGCGCGCCGGGCAATTTGGGCGTTCGTTACGAGCAGGCCCCCTCAGCCCGAGGAAAGCGCCGAACCCGCCGGAGGAGGCCTGAGCGGCGGTCAGGCGCGAGAGTCCGTCACGGCGGGCGTGGAGGGCAAGCGCGGCAGCGTCCGGCGGCGCGCGGCGGGTACCCCGTCCCGTGAAACACACTTTTCGGCGTCGGCGCGATCCCAGCGGCCACCCACCCCAGCAGCGACCCCGCCGAGAAGGTTCGAGCAGCGCGTCGCCCTATGGCGGCGGTCTTAGCCGAGGTCAAGCGGGGTCTGCCCAGGCCCCCTCCTCAGGCGGACTGAGACCGTGTGTGAGCAAAAAGCAGCGGCAGCGTCGGTTGTCCCTCGACCCACAGGGGTTACCTGGTTGATCCTGCCAGTAACATATGCTTGTCTCAAAGATTAAGCCATGCAGGTCTAAGTGCACCACGGCGGTACAGTGAAACTGCGAATGGCTCATTAAATCAGTTATGGTCCCTTTGATCGCTCCACCCGGTACTTGGATAACTGTGGCAATTCCAGAGCTAATACATGCAAGCAGCGCCGGCCGGGCGACCGCCTCTCCTCGCGGGGCGGGAGGCTGAGGCAGCGATGCATTTATCAGATCAAAACCCATCCGGGCCCCGGCGATCGATCCGTCCTCGGACCCGGTACCTTTGGTGACTCTAGATAACCTCGGGCCGATCGCTCGCCCTTCCGCGGCGGCGACGATTCATTCGAGTGTCTGCCCTATCAACTTTCGATGGTACATCAGGCGCCTACCATGGTGACCACGGGTGACGGGAATCAGGGTTCGATTCGGAGAGGAGCCTGAGAAAGCGGCTACCACATCCAAGGAAGGCAGCAGCGCGCGCAAATTACCCATTTCCGACTCGGAGAAGTAGTGCGAAAAATAACAATACAGGTCTCTTTCGAGGCCCTGTAATTGGAATAGCGTATCTTAAACACATGGCGAGGACCCATTGGAGGCAAGTCTGGTGCCAGCAGCGCGGTAATTCCAGCTCAATAGCGTATATTAAAGTTGCTGCAGTTAAAAAGCTCGTAGTTGGATCTCGGGATCTGGCTGGCGGTCCGCCGAGAGGCGAGCCACCGCCCGTCCCAGGTCCCTGCCTCGGCGCCCCGGATGCCCTTGGCTGGGTGTCGGTCGAGGGCCAAAGCGTTTACTTTGAAAAAATTAGAGTGTTCAAAGCAGGCGGCGGCGCCGCTGAATACGCAGCTAGGAATAATGGAATAGGACTCGGTTCTATTTTGTGGGTTTCTGGAACCGGAGCCATGATTAAGAGGGCGGCGGGGCATTCGTATTGCGCGCTAGAGGTGAAATTCTTGGACCGGCGCAAGGCGGATGGCGAAAGCATTTGCCAAGAATGTTTTCATTAATCAGAAACGAAAGTCGGAGGTTGAAGGCGATCAGATACCGTCGTAGTTCCGACCGTAAGCGATGCCGACCAGCGATCGGCGGCGTTATTCCCATGACCGCCGGGCAGCGTGCGGGAAACCGCAGTCTTTGGGTTCGGGGAGTATGGTTGCAAAGCTGAAACTTAAAGGAATTGCGGAAGGGCACCACCAGGAGTGGAGCCTGCGGCTTAATTTGACTCAACGGGAAACCTCACCCGGCCGGACACGGAAAGGATTGACAGATTGATAGCTCTTTCTCGATTCTGTGGGTGGTGGTGCATGGCGTTCTTAGTTGGTGGAAGCGATTTGTCTGGTTCATTCCGATAGCGAGCGAGACTCCGGCTTGCTAAATAGTGGCGCGGCCACTTGGGTGGCGTCAAAAACTTCTTAGAGGACAAGTGGCGTTCAGCCACGCGAGATGGAGCAATAACAGGTCTGTGATGCCCTTAGATGTCGGGGCTGCGCGCGCCACAATGGGCGGATCAGCGTGTGTCTACCCCCTGCGCCGAGGCGCGGGTGCCAGCTGAACCCGCTCGTGATCGGGACTGGGGATTGAAACTATTTCCCATCAGCGAGAATTCCCAGTAAGCGCGGGTCATAAGCTCGCGTTGATTAAGTCCCTGCCCTTTGTACACACCGCCCGTCGCTACTACCGATTGGATGGTTTAGTGAGGTCCTCGGACCGGCCCGCCGGGGGCCTCGCGCGGGGCTCTGGCGGGGCGCGGGAAGGCGATCAAACTTGACTATCTAGAGGAAGTAAAAAAGTCGTAACAAGGTTTCCGTAGGTGAACCTGCGGAAGGATCATGCTCGGCCGGCCCGATCCAGCGAAACCGCCCGGGCGAGGCCTAGCCCACCTCCCCGTCTCAAGCTCCGGTGCGCGGCAGAGGCGGCGGCTCGCGCGGCCTCTCCCCTCGGAGCACAGCGAAAGCGCAGAAGCGCGATAAGAAAAAAAAGGAACTTGACTGTCGCTGCACTCGGCGGCCCCGCTTTCAGCGGCGGGGCTGAGCGAGGGCCCTGGCGAGTACCATACGGCCTCGGGACCGTGGGTTCAAAGTCTCCTCCCGCGAAGGAGGCGCCCGTCGGGGTAAAAAACCTCTATCCTATTTTACTCTATGATCCAGCGGCCGTGGCCGAGAGGTCTGCCGCTCAAAAACCCAAGGCGGCAAAAGAACCGCACAAAAACCTAAGGCGAAGCGGAGAGAGATCCGCGAGAAGGCGCCGTTCCCCTGGGAGAGCAGCGCACCTCCCGCGGAGGCTTGAGCAACCTACGCGGCGCCCATGACTGTCGCTGCACTCGGCGGGCCCCTGCTTTCCAGCGGCGGGGGCGAGCGAGGGCCCTGGCGAGTACCCATACGGCCTCGGGACCGTGGGTTCAAAGTCTCCTCCCGCGAAGGAGGAGCGCCCGTCGGGTAAAAAAACCTCTATCCTATTTTACTCTATGATCCAGCGGCCGTGGCCCGAGAGGTCTGCCGCTCAAAAACCCAAAACGGCAAAAGAACCGCACAAAAACCTAAGGCGGAGAGAGAGAGATCCGAGAGAACTTGACTGTCGCTGCACTCGGCGGGCCCCTGCTTTCCAGCGGCGGGGCTGAGCGAGGCCTGGCGGAGTACCCATACGGCCTCCGGGACCGTGGGTTCAAAGTCTCCTCCGCGAAGGAGCGCCCGTCGAGGTAAAAAAACCTCTATCCTATTTTACTCTATGATCCAGCGGCCGTGGCCGAGAGGTCTGCAGCGCAAAAACCCAAAGCGGCAAAGAACCGCACAAAAACCTAAGGCGGAGAGAGAGAGAGAGATCCGAGAGAACTTGACTGTCGCTGCACTCGGCGGGCCCCTGCTTTCCAGCGGCGGGGGCGAGCGAGCCCTGGCGGAGTA